>NW_015114671.1:94580-115081 GCF_001443285.1 Poecilia latipinna | reverse complement strand
GGTGAGGGACCTGGATAAAGGCTAGGGGGGCGCTGGCCCAAAAAACGTTGAGAAACACTGAATCAAGAAGCTGGCTATGGACAGAGCTCTGTGTCCGAGCACATTCAGAGATTTTATTGTTTGGCATTTCCGTAAGGCCTGACATGGTAATTTACTTGTCCTGACTGGTTTAAATTGAGTCTTTATTCTTATGTGTTTTTATATGTGCTTTTATGAATACTGTACAGCACTTTGGTGCAGTTAGTGTCTGTTTTTAAAATGCTTTATAAATAAATTGAAGTATTTATAAAGTGATAAAATATGAAAAAGTGGTACATGTGGTGTTATGAGGCTCATTTGTCTCAGATTTGTTCTCATCTGCATTTCAGGTTCAGTCATCTGCGGAGGACGAAGAACATTTGGACCAGGAGATCCATAACACAGTGAGAAAAATAATCAGAGACTTTGTCATTTCATGGTACTCCACTGTGTCCACAGAGAGTGGTTTTGAATTAGAAGTTCAGGAAGCCATGATCTCTATGGCCATGAAGCTGAAACAGCGTGCCAAACACATTGACAGAAAGGTAAGAAGCTTTAGCAACATCAGGTACATTTTGATTTTGGAAATCATGCACACACAGTAGGACAAGAAACTTTTTGTATTTTCTCAGGAGCTGACGCAGAAGGTCCTGAACCTGGTGGGCGGCCACCTGCAGGACTACCTCATGGCCAAGGAGCTGGCCAAAGAAAAACAGCACAGTGAGAGCGAACAGTTGTGGAAAGCGTATTCCTCTATCGCCACTCCTCACGTTGCTATGAGCGACTATTCAGCAGAAATCAACTACATCCGAGCCGTTGTGGCTCTGCTGCTGCATGTTTTGGTGCCATCACCTCATTTAGAAACCAACACAGGACGATTTGTTGTTGGAGAGCTTATCACCTCTAATGTCTTTCTCCCTCTAGTGGCTAAACTGTCAGACCCTGACTGGTTAAACCTCCTGATCATAGAAATCCTCTGTAAGTCCAGCACACGGCTGGACTCTGTTGCATCCAAACTAGAGACTTGCAGCTTGCCATTACCTGCTGCTGAATCTGAGACTCCAACTCTACAGTGTGTAACTCAGGCGAACAGTGAGTCGCTTCAACAAGGAGCAGAGATGGAGCTGACTGATGACACGGAAGCTGCTCTACCTGAACTCCATGCCTACGATGCAACTGACACAGAGGAGGTGAAGTTCCCCCAGATTTTCTCTGGAGAAGAGGAAGCTTCTCGACCGTTTTTAAGATGCTACCTGAGAGGAAGAAAGTCCAACCCATTTTACCAAGAAACTGACTCTGATCCTGACTCTCCTTTGGCGGACTACAAACCCACCTCCACTGATTCTTTGCTCATGATAGGTCAAGTAGACACACTGTATAACAGATCCAAAAATTATATCACAACTGCTGAGGACAACAATAGTATAGACTTGGAAGAGGTTTCCCCAAGCCCAGTGGACGACTCCTATCCTAAGGTCTTGTTGAATTCAGTACTTGTGGACAGTCCTAATGACGGGTGCCTGTCATCACTCAGGGACACAGAGGTAACTTGCAGTACCAACAGCCTTCAGGATCTGAAAAGAGAAAACAGTTCCCCTGCAGCAAGTCAAAGCAGAGAGCTTGTCTTGGGTGTAGAGCCGACTGGATTGGGGAATCCTAGCGAGCTGATCATGGCTAGTCCACTGCAGGGCTGTTCTCCTGTGTCGACATTCAGTTTTGAGCCCCTTAGCAGTCCAGAAGGACCGATCATCATCCAAAACCTCCGCATCACTGGTACCATCACAGCCAGAGAACATCGTGGCACTGGCTCACACCCATACACACTTTATACCATCAAAGTAAGTGATGTTTCTTTTGTCAGTCTCAGAAGAAGTTCTCCCGGTAATATATTTTTAATATTGCTATCCAGTTGTTTGCAGACTGTTGTTAAACTGATGATCTACTTGGATTTTCACACACAACTATCTTTTGTCAGAGAGAATTATGCATGGGCAAAAGGGTGAAACTTGGTGAAACTCAAACTTGCTGGATATTTCTACAAACATAATGATCTTTACTTTAAAGTTATGTACATACAAAGTGCACTGTGTTACACACAGTCTAACCTGTACTAGAAATAAATAAAGCTGTTTTGGTTTCCAGTATGAGACGTCGGTGGGTTATGAGAACCTGGAAAGCATCCAAGAAGGCTCTGAGCTTATAGAGTCAATAGAGATAGGCTCAGAGAATCCAAACCCTATCCAGCCTGTGGCATATCACATGGTCAACAGAAGATACAGCGAGTTCCTTAACCTACAGACTCGACTTGAAGAAAAATCAGAACTGCGGAAATTCATCAAAGGTAGGTACAACTGCTTTTGTTCAGTTGGCTTTGTTTGTTTTACTCATTTAAAAAGTTTTGTCTGTAGAAACCCATTTACTTTAACACAGTGATTTCATACTGAACTAACTAAAAATAAAAACACATGTAATCTACAGACTAATTATTAATTTAAAGGTAATGATCCTTAAACAATCTCTAAAATTAGTAATTAAAGGAGCAGTGTAGCAGCTCCCCCAGCTCTTGAATTACTAATTCAAGGGTTTTTATTTTCGTTGAAGATCAACCATGATCATCACAGTCACCACAATAACCTCAGTCACCGTGAAAACTAAAACATATACAAACATTGGAATACAAAACATAAACTTACAATACAAACAAGAAGACAAAACGTGCCTCGCTGCTTTCACTGGGGAACACTAAGTGTTGATTTCTTTGTGCCAAACACACCTTGACAGTTGTTCAAGTCATTCATTGGTGCAATGATTCTGCCAGCTTATATAGGGCCTGCCCTCATTAGCTACGGCAGCCTGTGAGGTACATACAAACCCCCCCACCCCCAAACATTACAAAGTACAAATGCCTTTAAACAAAACATAAACCACCAACAGTACTAATCAAAACAGACAAACATCCATAAACTATCTGCGACATTCATAATTTAGAAAATTCACTTTGAATAATTTACTTTACAAATTTAAATAATTTAGACAATTTATTTTAAATAGTTCACTATCCATTACAAGCAATATGTAAAATCAACTTTTCTTGAGCTTTACATTATGTTATAATAATGTAAAACATCAACATCAAAAACATACCTGGAGTGCATTAATTCTTTCATGCGTGTTTTAGAAATCTAATCTCCATGGCAACCATTCAGCTGTGCAAAATGCCTGGCTGGACCTAGCTCCACCTTTGAGGAGTGGAGTCAAAGTCAAAGTCAAAGTCCACCTTCTCCTCACAGCTGCAGTTTTTACCTCACAGAGTAGCCCCCCCCCCCACCCCCAACTCTTCCACTCAGCTACTTCAGACTAACCAGCAGCAATTAGCAAACACCTCGTGGAACTGTGCATCCGCTGACCTACTTCTCAGAGCAGCACTTTTAAAATGTAGGTAAAGGTTTAATAGAGGAGTTATGATGTGATGACCTCCCAAAGGTGAAGTTTCAAAAACAGCAGAAGTTTTTAAAAAGACAGAGGCCAAATTTTACGCCACTAAATTACAACGTCAAATTTCTTTTAAGTCATGTTTGATTTACATAGCACTTTAATAACAACTGAAGTTAACATAGTTACTTGATTGTGCTGTAAAATAGCACTACATACCTGGAAAATGGATAATACTGCCCCTGTAATTATTGCAATTATTGTTTGGCACGACTGGGAACTTTAACCTCACCTTAATCTAAAAAGGGGGGAGGAAAAATGGGGATGGAGTAAAACAGAAAACAAAGGAAACCCAAAGTTTCAGAGCACCAGGATAATCTGTCAGTTTTCAGTACCAGATCATTGGCATAAGGATTGTGAAAGACACTTTAATTTTGGTCCTGCATATGGTGGTGTTCATCTTTTTTTGCGGGGGGGGGGAAAGGGGGCATGTTGGTTTCTGCAAATTCAATTATAGATTCAGTGAATCTCTCTCAGAACAGACACTATCTTAATTGGATGGCAGGTCACCTTTGGACCAGTGGTACGACTTTCTCTTAGGCACCTGAACTTTGGGAGGTTCCTCACTTTAAATTAAGAATCACACTTTAAATCTGGATAAGTTGATTTTCGTCTCATTTCCGATATGTGAAGAACAAGGAAGTCCTGCAGAGGTTCACTTAAAAATAGACCACTTAGCATAGTATACAGTGCCAACAAAAATATCAACTATCACATACATGCATATTCCAAATCAGCATCTGAGACACAATACTTATGAACTTATGTTTGAAGGCCATTACTTTGAGGCAAATTCTGAAGGGGGCTGGGCAGCAAATATGTTTTGCAGATGAAACTCTGACATTAAGATGTTTACTCCATACTATTATCTACTGTGTTACTGTCTTTGCTCTAAATAAAGTTGTATTCATATAACTTGTAGGTGTGAAAGGTCCAAAGAAAGTTTTTCCTGACATGCCATTTGGAAACATGGACAGTGACAAGATTGAGGCAAGGAAAGGACTTCTTGAAACCTTCTTAAAGGTCAGGGGTTAGTTTTTCTTTCTTTCTTTTTTTTTTTACCAAAAGACACTTTACCCCATTGTATCACACTAAATACTGTCTGTTTTGATCTCTGCAGCAACTGTGTTCCATCTCTGAAATAGCCAACAGTGAAGAGATGCAGGAGTTCCTTGCTCTCAACACAGATGCTAGGATTGCCTTTGTGAAGAAACCGTTCATTGTGTCTCGCATAGACAAGGTTGAAAGTTCAACATTTTACCAGGATTCTGTTGTCCACATGTTGTTAATTCACTATCCTGGGATAAGTTTTCAAGCATGTTTGAGAAAACTTGTCATATATTATGTTTTCAAATGACCTGCATGTGACCTACTGGCTACCCAAGGCTGAATGAATGGATGAATTAATTAATCCCACTTTTGATAAGCACACAGTATTTTGCTATGATGATTCAAATCTTCTTTCGCACAACTAGATCTAACCAGGGCACATCATTAGATAAATAAATTAGGTTTTTGAGAAGCTATTAGTAGAGCAGCCACTCCAGTGCAATTACCAGTATGTGCTTTTCCTTCTGTACCGCTGTTTGACGGGCACAGAGGATAACGATGTTCTGCAAATATCAAAAACATTCTGACTTATTTTACCAACATATTGTTGTGTAAAAATAATTTCTTCAATTGAAGATAATAATATTAAGTTTGACATGGCTTTAGGACCAGTGAAGGTGATTCCTAAAGGGGACAATGCATGTGGCAGATATTTTCCAGATTTTTGTGTTCTTAAACCTGGAATACAAATTAGGCAAATATGAATACTTGCAGATATCTACATAACACATGGGCCAATATTGCATAGGTATTATGAGTTATTCCAGAATATCTATAGAATATTACTTCAAGATGCAGTTAAAATTGCAGTATGTAACTTTTATTTAAAAAAAGCATTTTTTTTTTTTTTTTTTTTTTTTTTTTCCATATCTGTTACAGCTATATTACTGTGTCCTAAAAGTATAACATGAGACAAATAATCTGTAGGAAAGAAAATGTAGCTCCTGTGCCTCCTTCCTTTCAATCTACTCAGGAAGGAGGCAGCGTGGTTGTTTCCGTCAGAAATGACCATTCTGAGCCAGGAGGAGCGTCTTGGCGCTGTCAATCACTTTCTTGTATGCACTCCACACACCCACTTTTGTGTTGTTCTCTGCTAAGCTACAGCAGAGCCTGTTATAAATGCTAAGGCTAGTTAGCATAGCCGTCAATGATGGTGAGAGTATTTTTTTCACATATTATCTGTCTCATATTATTCTGTCACAGCATTGGCAGTTGTAAGAAATATGTAAAAAGCATTTTGCTTTTAAAAATTACCTACTGCATCTTTGATCTGAGTTAACACTTTTTTGCACAAGTAGCCCTTCCTGTCTGTTTTTATCCACTGCTTTAACTACTACTGCTGTTTTATTTCCGCCTCCTTTCAGCTGCTTCCTTCATTTATTTCCACACTGGATCGTCCACCTCCATCTGAGCATATCCCTACTGTCCTCCTCTGTCACACTTACCATCTGCATTTCTTTCTTCACAAAACATGAATCTGTTCTGTGGTTTTCAACTTCCTTTATCCATACATCTCCTACCCAACCTCTAGATCCATCTTTTTTGGATAGCACCAATGTCTCTAAATCATAAATTTCAACAAACTTTCACTTGTTTATTGTTTCTTGATTCTACTGACTATAGGCACTCTTCCACCTGCTTAATATTGTCACTATATGTTTAAGCACACACTGCATGATATGTTATTATGGTCAGACTTATGGACTAAACCAAATAACAATAGAATGAAAATATCCTTTATTGTCCCACCTTGAGAAAATTAAAGATGGAGCAATTTAAACATACAAAATAAGAGATTGTCCAGTAAGGGCAATTTTACAAGAGAAATAATAATATTGTTATTAAAAATAGTATATTCAGATTTATAGAAATGTGCAACTTAGTAGGGCTACTTAAAAATTGTACAAAATTTGTACATCCGTGCCTAGAAAACAGCAACAGGCTATTGACAAGAAGTAAAAACTGCAGATTTCAGCAGGAAATGAGGAAAATTGCAAATAACAGTTTGGATATAAACATTTGTGGATTTTTGTTGGGAGCAGTGACGGTTCTGGGGTGTAACGGCTGCTGGAAGGAAGGATTTATGATGACGCTCCTTAATGCGCTAGGATGCAGCACTTTGTCACTGATTAAAATAAGAGAAAACAGCTGAGGTCTAGAGAAACATCAGACTTTAAAATGTCTGGACAACTATTATTGAGATCAGCTTTAAAAGATTACTAAAAAATATTTGGCTGCTTGGAAGGAATTGACATATTTAGAGGTCAGTGTTTTTGATTAAATATGTTAAAGATTTGTATGCACATACATTGTTTGCTTCTTTCGCTGATTGATTACTATTTTCTTTTAGAACTTGAATGGTAACATTCCCCTGTTTTGTGGAAACTTTGATGGCATTATATTGTAACAAAACATAAAGAATATGAAGTGGGTGTTAGACTTAAATAAGTTGTGTGTAAACACCCGGAGCCAAAACCACAAGTACATATTATATTTCTTGGCTAAGTTAGATAAAATGATAATAAATAAGATATTTTACCTTCTTATATAAGGTAAAATATCTTATTTTACCTTATAAGATATTATAAGGTAAATGGTTAGCTTATAACCCTTTATAAGCTAACCCTTATAAAGGTTTAGCTTTCACACACAAATTCCATGTGTGTGAAATTTGCACTCAGATTTCACAAACTGTGTGCAAAGTTTTTACTGTAATTATACCTCAGACAGATCACATAGGAACAACTGACCAGTCAGAGGACATATGGTTTTCTTACCTTTATCTCAGCAGGTCCTGAAGGTTGGAGAAGAACCTTAAGATTCACTTGGACTATTTAAAGTAAAGGTTTTGTTACCAGAACCTTGATGTGATTCACCCAAATTTTCACAATTCCACTTGCTTTACATAGAACAAATACAAATATTTTTGACACGTTTGAATTTTATTTAAGTACATATATGCACCGTTTATCTATCTCACTGTTAGTATTTCCGTTATTTTCACCAAATGGCTTCTGAAAATCTTTTGTAGAATGGTAAATGTCCTGTAGATTTCCTGTGTCAGTGATGCCAAGTTTAGCCCATGATCTGTCAGGAGAATGCTTGGGGTTTGTCATCATGTGTTTTATGTTTGCACATGTAGATTGTGGTGAATGCTATTGTAGGCACCCTGAAGACAGCATTCCCTCACTCTGAACCTCAGAGCCCCACAGAGGACACCGAGTCCGAGGTGGATGGAGGGAAGATGGGTACAGACAAGAAGAACCGGTAGGAGACTTCTTTAGTTCTCCATACATTCTATCCAAGCTTTATTCAAGTAATTCATATTGAACATGCTATTTATTTATTTCCAATAAAACACATTTCAGGTTGTTTTTGTAACATGGCAAAAATGTTAAAAAGATTAGATATGTTTGCAAGTCACTGCATACCACATTACACAATCAGCTGTTGAAAGCAACAAACATCAACTTCAGAAATGTCCATTTTGCATAGTGTCTTTTTGCTAAACTTTCAAATTTATAAGATCTAACTTTTACTTATTTTATGGAGGGTGGGTCCCACCATCACTTACATTTAAAGATATTTGCAATAATTTTTAACTTAATAAAGCTTTGTATTTATAGTTTAACTAGTTTACTGTGAGTATTTCTAAACTCAAATAAGATTTTTTCTGAAGTTTGTGCTCATGTAGTTAACATCATCTTTACTGTTCCTAATCGTAGCTCACGTCTCAAACTCTCCAGCAAAGGCGTCCCTTTCATGAACGGCTCAGAAATTAGGCCTCCTGTGTCGTTTGTTTGGGACCAAACCAGCACAGTACGTGAACTTTGTAATCACAGTTCTGTAATTCACTTCTGTTGAAAACTTAGTGATGCTCTTTTTGAAACACATTTGGGCAAACTGAATGTTACATTTATATAATTTCCCCCTCAATGTAGCAAAGGTGGGATTTGTTTTCTCATGTCATGGTTCTGCTGTCTCCTTCAGGTGTTTAATGGCATGACTCTGGTGGATTTACAAGCCTTCATTACTGAGGAGGAAAAGTCATCGCTGAAGGAGGCAGAGATGGAGGGAGGTCCAGTGTTAGGGCAGTGGGCAGGCTGCCGGGGTCACGGTGTGAGAGCAAAGCACGGTAAGAAAGTCTCGCTACTCTAGGTTTTTCTTCATCTTTTAAAACAACGCTGACATTATAAAGACTGAAGGAAAGATGAAGCAGCAGTGTTGTAAACAAAGAAAAAAAGCTTCGTATACACTTACTCTTTCCATTGGATTTGAAGAGATTGGTAGCGGTTAGGTGTTCCCAACAATCTGAGAAGGGTTGTAAGAGCTTTATTGCACCACCTTTGTAAGTGGAAAACATTTGGGACACAGACTGTAGAATCTTCAATTTGCTGATTTTAATAGCTTAAGGCCATGGTCTCCCAAACAAGTTTAGCTTCTGGACAGGGATCCCCTTTTACAAACCTGCAGACAATGCGACAAAATATTTAAAGACACATTGAATTTTTTATTTATTTTTTTCCTCACTTTTATTTACTGTTCAATCATTATTACATTCATGTAGCAAGGCTGCCTCATACCTTTTAATTTTAGTTGGGTGGTGGAAAATTTTATCAAGTAATATATTATGACTTTATAAATCTGATGTTTATATCATAATATGTTACCACAATCCCCTCTTTTGATAATAAAATTAGTAATATTTGTATATTAATCCCATCAAATTGTATTTCATCTCCACAGTGTCCTCCACCGCAGGGCTCCTGGATGGTTCCTTTGATCTATTTTCCTGTCAGAAACTTTCCCATTTTGCACTTGCTACGCTAGCTTAAGCAACAAAACGACTTTATAAATGTGACTGGCAGCCAATCAGAAAGATGAGCATGGCAAATAACATTTTCCTGAATTGCCCCGCAATGGGACAATAAAGTCTATTTATATCTTCTGTTTCCATCTACAATTAGTCATTTTAACTTAAAATTTTATAATTCAAAGTCAGATTACATTTATATGTAAATGAAAAAGAAATTAATGATTTAAAATTTTATTCGATTCCTTTTTTCTATGATTATTTTTTATCATCTTCCCTGACTCGCCCACCTAAGAGTCTGACCGTTATTACACTGAAACATCTGACAGAAACAAAACTAGCATTTGTTGGTAAAGTTTGGAATCCTGCAGCAGCAGAAGAAATGGGGAGGGACTAGTGGTGAGGAGGCCAAAAGAGAAGTGGAAGTGGAAATTTTCCCTTTTCAGTTGCGTTTGACAGCCTTAGTTTCTTCATAATTCATTAAATGTATAGTTGCAATCTAAAGACTGTTTTATCAATGCAAGTGAAAACAAAACAATGCATAGGATTTTTAAAAGTTGAGTACTGGTCCTGGTTCCTTCAGTTAGAAACATATAAGGTGATTATTTTTGTTGTAAACCCTGGGCTAATTTTGCCAACTGTTTCAGACCTTTATAATTTTATCTTCACAGTACATCCACCCATCTGTTTGTCCATCCTGGGTCTTCTTCTGAGCTGGTGATTTTGAACTTTTTTGTGTGTGTTATTCTGGAATTGCATTTGGGGTCCAGGTTTGTGGAGGAATTTTACTGTCATAAGTCCTGTTTCAGTCTGAAGGAAGGACTTCATGCCTTTGTTCTCACAACTTGTAATCCTCGTACTCAAAACTTCTGCTCTCTTTCAAATATTCACTGTGTTCTCTCAAACCTTTCTCCTAACCCTATAATGAGACAGTTATCTCATTTAGTTATCTCCCTAATTTATAGGTAGGGAAATAACTAACTGTAATGAGATAGTTATCTCGTTATGAGATAAATTGAGTCGGCTCCCTGGCCTTCTAGACATCATCAGTCATCAGCAAAAGATTAATTGATAAAGAATTTTTTTGATATTTAAATTTTTTTTTGTAGTTTTTCAGTTTTTATAATCCCAACAATTAACCCGTAATATCAGAAAGACAGCTAAAGAGCCATTTCTAGCTGTGAAAAGGCAGATTATTTTTACAATCATTGTACTGCTCGATTCTTATAAATGATTTGGTTGGGGGTGCGCTTTCTGTTTTGAGTGAGTGAACTCGGCTGTACCGATACATACAACTTGTAACTTTTTGTGTATGAAAGCACTATAATTGCCATGGAGATCTGGTATGGTCGATATGAGTATGCAAAATAAAATGAATGTGTATTCATTTATCCATGTTTTCTGCTGACTACTAAGACAGAGAAAGCTACTTCAAGTCAAAGAGGATAACCACCTGTTACTAATGCTCTCTCTTCTCTAACCTTGCACTGCACCATTACTATATCTCATTATTTCAGAAAGCACTTTTAATATGAAATGGTAAAGTCATAATTATGAGGGATCTACTATTTAGAGTTTCATTGGAGTGTATTGAGCTGAAAGGTTCAAATGTCTTCCTGAATGAGCATCTCACCAAGAACATTGCGGATATTGCCAGAAAAGTTAGACAATTGAGGAAGCAAAATAACATTCAGAGCACTTGCACAGCAAAATGCAAAGTATTTATAAAATTATTAGGAACACCCAAAGAATCCAAAGTGTTAATGATCAGATCCTTAGAGGAACTGGACAAATATGTTTAAATGTCGTTTCGTGACAAAGGAGGTAACACAGTCACACAGGAACATAATCATGAATATAGCTGATAGAACTGAACTAAGTCGGAACAATAATTATAACAATAATAATCAATTAGAATTGTCACCCTTTGAGTATAAACCAAATTCTGAAATAAAAATAGAAATAAATGGAGTAAATATTGTAAGGGTTTAGGAAGGCAAGTTTCTTAGAGTTATTATTGATGATGACGTAAATTGTAAACCGCATATTCGATATATCCAAAAGAAAATATTAAAGATATATTGTACAAAGCCAAGCAGTTGGTTGGAAAGAAAGCATTGCACATTCTTTACTGTTCTTTACTGCCTCAATTACTGTGCAGAGATAAGGGCAATAAGTATGAAAATTCATGACAATCATGAGTTAAACTGCAAAACGGAGCAATAAGAATTATCGGTAACACTTTATTTGAAGGTGTATGCATAAGACTGACATGACACTGGCATATTTATGACTGTTGTCATTAAGTGTCATTCGGTAAATCATGACACTTTTAATGCAAAGTTGACATTATTCAAAACGTCTTTGTTATGACAACTTGTCATTAACCAAGAATCATCTGTCACAAATGTCATAATAGTTATCAAAATTTAAAATGTGTATTATTACATTACTGTCATTTGTTGTTAGCGTTAACTGTGACAGTTACAAGGTCATTATAATTGTATATGTTCCCTTAAATATCGGACTAGTTACGGATGTCATTAAACATTATTACACTGTCAAAAGCTTTAACAACATAGTCATTCATATGTCCCCTTACCTGAAATAAAGTAGAACATGTAGGACCAATAATAAAGATTTTATAAAGTTTTATTACACTGTCAAATGATTTATTAATAGACCCATTAATAGTTCCTCTTATATCAAGTGGAACAAGTAATTCCACTTATGAAGATGTCATAAATGTTATTACAGTGTCAAATACTTTAATAACAGTCAATGTTAACCCTAACCTCAAGTAAAGAGGATGAAGGAGGATCCTTGTCCCGTCTGAAATCCACCACCATCTTCTAGGTCTTCTTCACACCTGTGCACCAGGTGTTCCACCTCTTCTCTGTAGTTGGACTCATCACTGTTCATGATGCGTCCCACTACTGCTGTGTTGTCAGCAAACTTCACTATATGACAGGGGGGGGTGTCTTGCCGAGCAGTCATACATCAGCAGAGTGATGAGGAGGGGGCTCAGCACGCAGCCCTGCGGCGAGCCAATGCTGAGGGTGATGGAGGAGGAGACGGTGTTGTGGATCCTGACAGTCTGAGGTCTGTTGGTCAGGAGGTCCAGAATTAAATCCCCCAGTGTGGGACTCAGTCCAAGAAAGGAGATTTAAGGCTGTAGTGCGGTAGTCATTTAGGCTTCAGTTATTCCGCTGGGAATAACTGAAGAGCATTAATGGAAGACCTTCCATCACTGTGGAGCACTTGAGGACAGGGACGATAGTGGCGGTCTTTAAGCACGTGGGCACAGATGCCAATAACAGTGAGGTGTTGAAGATGTCTGCCAACATCTCAGACAGCTGATGTGCACAGTCCCTCAGTACTCGCCCTGGGATGTTGTCGGGGCTTGCAGCCTTACGAGGGTTGACTTCCTGGAAGGACTTCCTCACATCTTCTGATGTGAGGAAGTCCTTCTGCAATCACACAGAGAGGTGAGTCACCAAGCAGTGGTATAAATCTGGTGCTGAGGGGTTTGTTAAGCTCTATGGCCTCTTTGATGATCCTATCGACTGAATGCAGCATCCCTAGCTTTCAGCAGAGCTGTCACCTCAGCATTCAGCCAGGGTTTCTGGTTTGGATAACGGGTTACTGTCTTGGTGATGGTGACATCATCAGCACACTTGGAGATGAATCCCAGAACAGAGGAGGTGTATTCCTCTCCATCTCTCCCTTATAAGTGCACTGTGTGCAGTGAAAACAGTCCTGTAGCACAGAGGCTGCATTCCTCGGCCACACAATGACTGTCTTCTTCGTTGGCCTTATCCATCTCATTAGTGAACAATAAGCTGGTGCCAGCAGGATGTAGATGTGGTCGGAGGGGGGGCAAGGAAGAGCTTTGTATGCACAGTGAATGTTTGTGTACACACAGTCCAGAGTGTTGTGTCCCCATGTAGGAAAGGTGACATGCTGGTAAAAACTGGACAGTGTTCATCAGTTTCATGTGATTAAAGTGCTCCTCAACCACGTCTCCAGATGCTTTATCTGAATCAGTGCCTAAATCAGCCATATATGAATTAAAATATTTCTGGGAGCTGGAGAAGCTGCTGCACTTTTGTCTGCTGCCATTTTTGTGATGAATTCGTAAGCATGCAGGGAGGTTTGCAAGTGGAGATTTGATTGTAGCACAGAGAATTTTTGAATGTGAGGAGAAAGGTTTGAGAAAACACAGTGAATATTTGAAAGAGAAGTTTTGAGTACAAGCATTAAAAATTTTGAGAACAAAGACATAAAATTCTCCTTTCAGACTGAAAATGTGTGCCTTCGATTTATGGCAGTAAAATTATGCCATACAAGTTGCTCAAAGGGTTTGGTTGATTTGACTCAATGCAATATGAAAGAGAAGCACAGCAACTGAAAACTGAACAAAAATAATTTTGGCCCCCAAAGGAACCGAGTCTGCTGGATGATCATCTGTGAAAACAACCTGACTATTCTATTGAAAGTGCTGCACAATTGTTGGTATCCAGTTGACAGGGCAGGGCTGATGGTGACTCTTAAGGCAGGGTGTGTATGAATGAATGAATGACTGATTGTAGTGTGAAGTGCTTTGGAGTCCTCAGACTTGATCAGTCCTTTTTACAAATGCAGGATATTTGCATAGCTGTGTTTACATTATAGCCATTTACCATTAATCTCTTGACTCAAATGCCCAACATGCATAAAAAAGAGACACTTTTTTGTGTTGACTACTCTCTTCTGGCCTCTTGCTAAGTTTAGGACTGATTTATTTTTCAGTCTTTGCATTGTTTGGCTCCTGAAAACATTCCTAATTCTTTTGCCCTTATTCCAGTTCCAGGTCTCTTAAATCTTCCCTAATCTTGACTGGTTATTATGAGACTGTGCCTCTGACACTACTGACACTTTAAATCAAACTCAAGGCAAATATATATTTTCACATTCCAATTTCAGATGTCCTTTAGCAATGTCAATTTAAACATATATATACACTGCTCAAAAAAATAAAGGGAACACTCAAATAACACATCCTAGATCTGAATGAATGAAATATTCTCATTGAATACTTTGTTCTGTACAAAGTTGAATGTGCTGACAACAAAATCACACAAAAATCATCAATGGAAATCATATTTATTAACCAATGGAGGCCTGGATTTGGAGCCACACACAAAATTAAAGTGAAATGTTCCCTTTATTTTTTTGAGCACTATATATATATATATATATATATATATGAATATTTTAACATAAGAACCAACTAACCAGCACCAACAGGAGTTTGTGAAAAATCTAGTTTTCTTGACAAAAAACTTTTCTTTCTGATCCATATCTATAAAATGTGAGATTTGTGAATATGCTGCTGAAGTTCCACAAGTACACCACAACCAATTTAAAACTGTTATCAATATAATTTTGTAACTTTGAGGAAAAAAATCCTTAAAAATGTTTTTGCCATATTTTCTGGCATTTAGCACAGTGGTCCCCAACCCCCGGTCCGTGGACCAATTGGTACCGGGCCGCGCAAGAAATAATTAAATATTTCAGTTTTATGTTTTATTTGAGTCTGGAGGATCTTTTATTTTGAAAATCCTGTAACCGGATTCTCTGTTATTTGCGCGCCAACACTGAGCCCACAAGCAGCAAAATGAGTAAGAAACAGATCAGATGTCTTTGGAAATTTTCTTTGCAAAGGGGAAAAGGCTCAGAGAAGAGACAGGAGGATGGATTTATCCTGGACCGGTAGGTGAGTCAAACATTAAGCCCCTCTGTGTAACATCCGGCGACCGGCTGCTAATGAGGCAATGAAGCTTCAAACTGCTTTGCCAAGTAGAGACCGAGCACGCTGTGGATATAAGCAACACTTCGGGTGTCATTGTCTCCATCAATCCCAGATGGTACCGTCTCGTTGCAGAGAAACAAGCTCAGGGCTCCGTTAGTCTTTATCATGAGTTAAAATTTTCACGAAAGTAAAATGCTCGTTTTTGTGGCGCATCTGTATCTTATTTTGAAGGGATATGTAAATGTTACCATAGCGACCAGAGTCAGAGCGTTTGGGCAGTGAGAGGAGATGAGTAGAGCTTGTGAGTCTTAAGTCTGGTTTAGACGGCAAGACTTAAGGATTGTCGATTCTCCAAACCTCTGTGACCACAGAGCTGATAAAAGTACAACAGGTTCGATCGGTTCGTGTGTCCAAGGCAGGAGGAACACACCACACGAGCATCCCGATTCCAGAGGATAATCCAGTAAAACCCCCAACATAGCGGGAATTTAGAATAACCAAACACGGATGACGATGTAGAAGCAATAGTGATAGTTTGTGGAGTCATTTTAAGAGATAAAAGAAACAAAAAGAAAAGGCGGTGATAAAAGACAGCGGGAGCAGCCGCTCTATTTGCTGCACTATGATTTGGAGGTGACTATGTTTTTTCATAGTTAACATTTTTAACTGAATAAACATAATAATGACCTTTAGATTTAATAATTAACATTTCCACATATCATCTCCGATATCCACCGGACTCACAGTTGCGTAATACGTCAGCTGTTTGGGATTCCCCTCTGTTCTGACGTCACCGCGCTTTCTGATTGGCTACCTGTCACATTCAACAGGTTGTGTTCTCGTTCCCAGTCAGGGTAAAACCCCACAGGCTGCGATAAAAAGGCCAAGACAACCCAAATAGGGCATATTCAGGATTTAGCGGGAACACCAACATGCAGAAGGTTTATCTGACGGTTCACCCCCCCAACCCTTCCTCTCCTCCCGGGCCACAGCAAATTTTCTAAGTCTTGACCGGTCCGTGGTAATAAAAAGGTTGGGGACCACTGGTTTAGCAAACAGAAATAATTTTAATTCTAACTAGGCTAAATCAAGAAGTGTTTGGTCTAATATAACTTCAGACAGTGAAAAAAAAAAAGTTAGTATCTTTTTATTCGGTGTGTGTAAATATCTTATTTCAACTGTATATTAAGTGGAGGATCATGGCAACAACCAACATGTAAAAAAGCACGCTTTTTAGCCATTTACTTTTCTTGTAAGGAGTTATTCTGATCACTTTGCATGATATAGCATCACCAGTGGGAACTGTCGAAATGATACAAATAACTGTTATTAGAAAAACTGAAGCTTCAGTTTTCAAAACTCTAAATTTGTTTGATTATCAAAACCTTCATTCATCCCCATTGATTAACACACCCTGCAATGTTAAAGGTTAACCACATGAGGGCAGTGTAAATAAATCTACTGGTTGGTTGTATGCTCATCAATCTGTTCATCTGTCATAATCAGACATTCTAGATAACACTGTAGCGGAATATCATGCTTGTTTTTCTCCATTAAATCTTCAGCCAGTCTCATGTTTTACCATGTTGAGTCAGCATACTGAAACTGGTTTTTGTGGGTGTTTTTTTTTTTTCTTCTGCCGATTCGAAGGGCAGAACTTCGACTCGGCGGGAAATTTAATGCTTTTGATTGTTTATTCAATGTTGCATGACTCTGTGTTTTTGTGTTTAATGATGTAAAGCACTTTGAAATGCCTTGCTGCTGAAATGTGCTATACAATAAAATTTGATTTGATTTTGATTCAGACTCAGCAGGTGAAATGTCCCAGGCCAAGGTGGCTCTGAACATCCTGTGTCTTCTGATGAAGGAGCAGTGGAGCTGGCTATGTTCAAAAAACATCCAGAGGACTGTCAGGCTGCTGTTTGGAACCCTCATTAACAGGTGATTACTATTTAACACTAGAATAGAATAGCATAGATCAGGGGTGTCCAAAGTGGGTCCTGGAGGTCTGGCATCCTGCATGTTTTAGGTCTCTCCCTGGTTTAACCCACCTGAATCAAATGATGGTTCATTAGACGCCTAAGAAAAACACTGACATGCTGAAAAGGTCGTTACCACCACCAGGGAGAGAACTAAACATGCAGGATGCCGGGCCTCCAGGACCCAGTTTGGGCACCCTGGCATAGAACATTTGGACATAAAAGTAATATAAAAACCCAATTAAACAGGAGAGGTGAAGAAGTTTTATCAGACCACCTCCCCTATGATATTATAGAATCAATATCAAGTAAGAATAAAAAAGTGAAATACAACACCTAATCTATAAGAAGCAATCAAAATCACGTTATTTCAAATGAACATAATTTTCACTGCTGTGATGCCATAGCAAGATGCTGCAAGAGTGAGACTAAATAATTTCCCATCTGCCTATCTTCTGCAAAGGATGCAGACATTCTTGGCAGCAGAAGTCTTGGAAATAAAACTCAGTGCCTGTTGGAACTATGTTATTATGACTTATCAAAGCTAAATTTCAGTTTTACACTCAGTCTTACAGTAGTTTTACACTGGTCTCAATAGTGTGTAGATTTATAACTTTAACTTGGATGGTTTTGTTTTGTATATAAAAATTGTAGATCACAGATGTATAAAAAGAAGATAATCTGTATTAAAAAATGGGAGTATTACTGTGTTTAGTAAAGTATTTACATGTTAAAGTCTGATCCCAGCAGATATAACATCACCATGATGTACATCATTGGGTGAGGAAGAGCTCGCTATGATAAGAATGTTCAATCTTATCTTAGGAAAATAATTATATTTCTATGTAGCCAGTGCAGACATCAATCAGTCCAGCTGTGAGGAAATGATAACATAAAGCTGAATATTGGTGAATCAAAAAACATCTTTTGTGGGTAAAATCTTAAAGAAATTAATTTTGTGAAACACCAAAGTTGCCATGTCTATTACTACTTAGGGTTATTGCTCATGTAATTGGCGCATGTGTATTGGGAAGAAGTGTACGTAATTCAGTGGAGTGCTGTTATGGTGTGGTGTATGTTACTGTTGTCGTCATGTCAGTCTCATTTTTCCATCTGTAAGTATCATGTATTGATGATTAATGACAATATTCTGCCTAAATAGTCAAACCAGAGCAACAGAAGTATACAGTTTGAAAACAGGTTACATAACGCTGTGGTATGCAATTTTTACAAACAGTGATATTTTTTTTACATATTTGTTAAAACTATCACTGTGATGACAGTAGAATATGAAACAATTTGTGAAAAAAAAAAAATCAAGTTCCACTGTGTTCTCCCTGATGTATTTCTGCCATCTGCAGAAATATACTACTGGGTCAGAAACAATCAGAGCCAGGAGGAGGGGCTTGGTGCTGTTAATATGCTTGCGCTTTGTGTAGGTGCTAGAGTAACCTCAATAATTTGTTATCAGGTACTCACTCAGTTCAAACCAGTCCCACGTTGTGTGAAAATGGGGCCAGGAGACAGCATGAGATGAAACGTTGTTTATCTGTACGGAACAGAATATAGACTGATCAGGACTTAGGTTCATCATAGCGGGTACAGCACCTTACGAGGAATAGCATTTCATGTTGGCGTCACGCTAACAGAACGTTTTACCAGAGTGTTAAACTCAGTGAACCTACCTTGCGCTCATCTCTCATGAACTGGCAACTGCGTTCACTATATTTATTACTGCCAACCACCACGAGGGGGTGCTGTTTCACCCATTACACCTGAACCAAATCTTGGAAGTAATGACAAGTAGAATTCTATACAATATTAACTATTACACTCCTTTCTGCTGAATTCCACTTGCCCCATTACAAAAAGCAAAACAAAACAACAACAGAAAAAGCAAGAAAGAGGAAAAAAAGTATAGTAACACCACAGGTACAAACACATAAAATGGAGTAAGACCACTATTCAAATCCACAGGAAGCCAGTACACAACCACTGTTTCCAAAGTCGTTTGTGAGGTACAATCACATCAAATTTACAGTCCCTTAGACTATCCCATGAGGATCAGTATGAGAAAAGGTTGGCCAGACCCCACCTACATACATAGGGAAAAAAATATGCCCATTTACATATTTTGTTAATATGTAACTACATATCAAAACTGTTACAAAACCTCAAGGTCAAAATTTAAACAAATAAAACTGTAGTTTTATAACTACAAACTCATCAAACTAATGCTGTCCTTTGGTGCATCATTCCAATATGTTTAGTCACTGGTCTCAAAAACCGCCCAGCTCTAGATCTATGGTCAGTCGCACCGTCAACTATTGTCACTGTAGCAGCACTAGTAGCAGGCATGTCAGTGGGAGTGTCAGTAGCAGGAGCCAAAAATGACTACTGAGCAACCGGAGTCTGCTGAACTGTTGTCCATCAAAGCAGCTCCATCAGAGGGTTGTAACTGATCAAGGACCGGCTGGGCTAGAGGCAACACCCTGCCCTCTGATGGGACATTAGTTGGTTCTGTGGCATGGTGCCCTCCACCTGCTCAGCATCCTCCACATCTGTCTCACTGCCTGCTCCTATAGGTAGGTCAGATACACACACTCTCATTCTAAACTCTGCTGAGTCAGAAATAAAATCACTGATGCTGACCTCCCAACACTTAGGTCAAGTGAACTTGATGTTGGAGACACTACAACCTCTTCTTGGTCATCAGGATCATCCTCAGGTAGAGGGAAAGTTTATCGGCATTATCAGATTGCGGTGGACCACTTTTACTTGGCCTGTAGTGGGATTCTGGATCCTGAAGGTGTGGCTCTCATCATCCTTTCCAACCACCACATACACCATGCTGTCCCAGTGGTCAGCAATTTTCCTTTTTCCATGTTCTCCTTTGTTGCCCAGCAGCACTCTGTCGTTCACCTCCACCAGTACACCACGTACTGTCCGGTTGTATAGCTCGGTGTGATGCTGGAGCTGTTTAGTTGCTGTTGACTGGGCTACGGCCATAGCTTCTCTCATGTCCTTTTGCAGGGTCTCAACATAGCAATCATAATCCACTACCTCCAGATCACTGAGCACTGAACCGAAGATGACGTCCACCAGAAGATGTGGCACCTTCCCAAACATGAGCACGAATGGTGCTCATCTTGTCGTTTCATGCACTGTACAATTGTAGGCAAATGTCAGAGATGTCAGGTCCTTGGGCCAACGATGTTTAGCTCTTGGTGGCAGTGCTCGAATCATGTTGCCTAGAGTTCGGTTCATTCTTTCACATAAGCCATTCCCCTTAGGG
>NW_015114671.1:80422-90656 GCF_001443285.1 Poecilia latipinna | reverse complement strand
ACACGGAGCCCCCCCTAGGGGGCGCGCCCCACAGTTTGGGAACCTCTGCCTTAGGGGAACTTTTGCACACTTTCCACATTTAGCAACTCTGCAATAAGCAAACTCTCAAAACTGGCCCCCTGATCGGAATGTAGTTGCGTGGAAACCCATAGATATAGAAGTAGTTGTTCCATAGCTGGTGTGCCATCTTTGTGAAGTGGTCAGTAGCTACTAGCATATTCAGTGAACTGTTTGAAGAATCCTAAGCAGTCCAGAAATTGGTACCGACAAGTTCAAGAGGTTTAGGGGTCCTTATATTTTTCAAAGGAGCTCTGGCTTCCAGCTCTGGTGACTTGCTGACAACACATCATTTGCTGTCTTGTACATACTCCGTAACATCATGCACTAGGCCAATCCAATAAAACCTCTGTCTCGTCAGGTATAGAGTCCATTGCTGACCAGCCTCATTGTGAACACCTTCTAACACCTTCTGGCGTAGTGAGCGGGGGACAACAAATAGGTAGTACTTTTTCTTCGTGACAGGATTTTTAGCTATCCGGTACAGAACTCCATCTCTCAATGCAAGCCTTTCAAAAGCTTGATAACTTCTGAAGATTCCTTAACATGTTCACTCCTGGAAGATCTCTACTTTCTCTCTCTACAAAGACCCTACTTAAAGCCTGGTCATTTCTCTGCCTCTCCTGCAACACTTCAAGTGAGAGCACCTCAGAGTTGACCTGTGGGTTGTGAGGATAGTCTGCAAGAACTGTGGGAGGAGAAGCGCATGCAGGTACACCACAGGACCACTTTCACTGCATCCCTGGAGTACAGCAGCAACCTCCAGTGATGATATTGCTCCTGTCTTAACAACCGCCACACCCTGAGATATCTGTAGATACCTCAGATAGTTAAGGCAGGTTGGCTGACCAGCAAAACACCTACTGGATCCCGTTGGCACCAACCACTGCAGCCTCTGCCAACAACTCATCATACGGCACTCTCGTCAAACTGTGAGATGTATTAGACTGTACAGACCACAAAGAGATTAGCCGAAACAATGGTTTGGCCATAGCAGAACACCCCTCAATAAATTGCTGGTAGTAGACTACCCTGCCAAGGAAGGTGCAGATCTTTCTCTGTGAGGGAATATTCGTGCCAACCTCCATAAGGTCTGACTCATTAATGTTAATTGTTGCACACTTAATAATTAATCAGTGTGGTTTTGCGCAGGTTCTTTTATTTTGATGAACGCTGTTGAGACATGAGAGCGACAGTGAGCGCCTTCGCTGACCAGCCGTTACTGCGCTTAATTGCCGTTGGCTCGCTGAGTCAGGAGCGGTCACTATATATAAATATATACACTCCTGATCAAAATCTTAAGACCAGTCAAAAAATTGCAAGAATTTGCATTTTGCACTATTGGATCTTAAGAAAGTTCTAAGTAGAGCTTCACAATGTTAAAAGAAGAAATCAGCGTAAGAGACAAAAACTTTTGAGCGGGGAATTAATTGAAAACTGCATTTACACTCAAACATGATTTTTTCAGCTGATCAAAAGTTAAGACCATAATCTTTAAAAGCCAAAAGCTGTGCAAAAATCTGGATTCCATGTCATTTTTTCTGTCAAGTCTTTACACTGTCAAGACCTCCTGATGGCAAAAGCAAAAAAAAAAACTCACTGACTTTGAACGTGGTAGGATTGTTGAGCTGCATAAGCAAGGCCTCTCACAACGTGCCATCGCTGCTGAGGTTGGACGCAGTAAGACAGTCATTTTGCATTTTTTAAATGATCCTGAGGGTTATGGAACAAAAAAGTCAAGTGGTAGACCCAAAAAAATTTCACCAGCTCTGAGCCACAGGATCCGATTGGCTGTCCGTCAAGACACAGGACAATCCTCTACCCTAATTAAGGCCATTACTGGTGCTGACTGCAGCCCAGTAACCATCAGACAGCATCTGCGAGAAAAGGGCTTCAGAAACAAAAAACGTCTTCAAAGGCCACATCTTCTTCAACGCCACAAAATTGCACGTTTGGACTTTGCAAGGGTGCACCAAACATGGGACATTGAAAGGTGGAAGAAAGTTGTCTTCTCTGATGAGAAAAAATTTAACCTTGATGGTCCTGATGGCTTCCAACGTTGCTGGCATGACAAAGAGATCCCACCTGAGATGTTTTCTACATGGCACAGTGGTGGGGGCGCCATCATGATTTGGGGTGCGTTTTTCTTCAATGGAACAATGGAGCTTCAGGTTGTGCAGGGGCGTCAAACAGCAGCTGGCTATGTGGAGATGTTGCAGTGGGCATCCCTCATGACTGAAGGCCCTCGTCTGTGTGGTAATGATTGGGGTTTTCAACAGGACAATGCTGCAGTTCACAATGCCCGCCTGACAAAGGAGTTCTTCCAAGAGAATAACATCACTCTTTTGGACCATCCAGCGTGTTCCCCGGATCTAAACCCAATTGAGAACATTTGGGGATGGATGGCAAGGGAAGTTTACAAAAATGGACATCAGTTCCAGACAGTGGATGCCCTTCGTGAAGCTATGTTCAACACTTGGAGCAACGTTCCCACTAGCCTCCTGGAAACACTGGCATCAAGCATGCCTAAATGATTGTTTGAAGTCATCAACAAGAATGGTGGAGCTACTCATTACTGAGTCCTTTTTTTTGACACTTTGATTTCTGTTTTGGGGGGTTTTCTTTTTTTTTTTAGCTATGGTCTTAAACTTTTGATCAGCTGAAAAAAATCATGTTTGAGTGTAAATGCAGTTTTCAATTAATTCCCTGCTCAAAAGTTTTTGTCTCTTACGCTGATTTCTTCTTTTAACATTGTGAAGCTCTACTTAGAACCTTCTTAAGATCCAATAGTGCAAAATGCAAATTCTTGCAATTTTTTGACTGGTCTTAAGATTTTGATCAGGAGTGTATTATAAAATACTGTTTACAAATATTACATACTGAACCTTTAATTGTTTGAAATGGTATGAAAAGGTAAAGGGTGATTTTACCTGGGGCCCTGCCCGCGCCACTTAAATGCAGGAGAGAAGAGCAATAGCGTGATGTGGCTTCAGGTATGTCGGTGTGATATCAACAGGACAGTCGTTTTGGTTTGTTTAAGGATCTCTACTCATGTTTCCTAGTAGAGATCCCACAGAGCATGCTGTTTACAGCAGGCAACAGAGGGGATGCTGGCTGACAGCAGTCATTAGTCAAAAGGAGTTTATATTTTAGACAACACCATGAGCTTTTGCAGTGGTCCACACCCCAACAATACTGGAAAGAAATCTCCACTTTGTAAAATGAGAACCTTGCTCTCACCTCTTTTTTGCAAGCCATTTATCTGGTGCATTTACTGTAAGGCGTAGCAGTGCCTGTGTATACATGCATGCCTATGGGGTTTGGCTCTGAGATCAACTCACTAGGCATTTGCCGCAAATGGTTTTAGCACGTCCTTCCAGTATCCTGAACGTGCAGACGTATTCTCAGGATGCTATTTGCTGTGACCATATATTCTCTGGGGTGTCAACACCAGAGTATTGTTTCCCCATATCGAGTTTGAGAGCACTATTTTGAGAAGTGCCACCCACCAACCATGAAAGGGCTCTCTAACTCCATTGCAGTTAGACAGCAGCATGTCATGGCCTTGCCCCACACCTTAATGTTTACATTCACACTTTAAACACAGGAAAATAGCTGCAAACAGATGCACAGTTGTACAGTGGTATATGTTTGAGCCCAAGTCAGACCTAAAAGTAGAAGTGGAGCCTCCTGAACAACCATCAAAGATCCACCTGCAATTTCTAAATGGTGAAGTCTTCCACGTACTGGTACGTATTGTGTGTAGTCAGTTAGCAGCTTGGACTCTGTCCACACTGTTCGCAGATGGTTGAGGTTTCAAAGTTGAGCGTTCCGAATTTGCGTGACAAATTCCTTTATTTCCCACAATCCAAATGGACACCAGCAGGTTTGAGGAGCTAGTGCTCCTAGCCCTGTTTCTTCTGTACCAGGGTACCCACCACACAATAGTTAGTGTGGCACAGAGTCGCAGTCTGACTTCTGTTTGCACCGATTCTCAATGTTATCAGCTTGGCATCATGTACAAAACAGTTAAATATTAACATTGTTTCTTGTGCAGAGCAGTTTTCTGTGTGAGACAGAATGTGTGCACGGTTGTAAAAACGTACCTTTGCATGGACTTCTCTGGTAAACTGCCACATTAAGTCCGTCTTGAGAACTTGTGGATGTCCTCAGAGTGAAGCATGTGGGGATCTTAAAAACCAACGAAACAATTGTCTGTTACAGCAGCCATTGTGCAGCATACAGTGGTATAAACAGCTTACCAAATGTGCTGAAAGTGTGCTTGGCATGCTAGATGAGCTGGGGTTGCTAGGTAACAAGGCAGTGCCCACTGATTGTAGCTTAATAATTGGGAAGTTAAATTTTTTACATAGTATAAAACATTGACTTATTTCCAGAAAATATATGGGTGTTTTGTTTAAAGGCTGTTTTCTCTCTGATAGTCCAGTAGACTATGTTCAATTGGAGACCAAAATTGCAACATTTTGTTACATTTTCAGCTGGTGCATTTCTCTTTCATACTGTCTGTAATGAGCCAAAGAAAAAACTGTTCCCCACCTCGCCTATGGGAACGCTGCACCAAGAACCATTGAAGGAAATGACACAAAAAAAAACTCTGAAGAAGAAACTGAGCCAACTTCCTTCTTTTTGAAATGTAAAGAAAATGGAGTGGCATCAGATTTTGTTGGTTGTAATATTTCTCTTTTGGACAAAAGACCACAAGCCATTTCTTCTATTAGTGTTGGATTTGTGTTTGTTTTTTGTGTTTGTTTTGGTTGTATTTACCCAGAATACCCTGTGCTATCCGCTTCCTCCTTTTGAAGTGGTCTCTGATCGGTTTTCAGCCCAAAAACTGATTGTTGTTTTCGGGCTGATTACAGTTCTTTAAAAAGCCTGACTTGCCGATTCTGACTTTGGTTGATAGACATTTTTTGTCTGAAATGTTGCAAAATATAGCAAGAAAGTTGCTAAGTTGGCAACAAACCTGCAGACAGGAACCGGTGGATGGGTCTGTCAGTCAACCCTCTTTCACAGCAGAGCAAAAGAGAGCAGTGGCTGAGTTTTTTGCCAGTGAATAGGTTTGGCTTTACATTTACATATCATTTTATCACAGATCTCCTAAAATTGAGGAAATCGGGGCCGATTTGTTGGTGCACCCTTATCCACATATGCATTCAAACCACACCATAGTTCACTTCAACCAGTCTGAGATCAAGATTTTGTAGGCAGGCCAAAGTTCTCTTTTTTTTGGATCCACATCAGAGTTCCATTAGGCATTCACACCTCCCAAAATAAAACAGACTTTCTAGATACACAAACTATAGTTTGAGTCAGTTGGACCATACAGCAATGATGTGAATGCCCCCAAAGTGCTTAGACCAGGGGTGGGCAACTCCAGGCCTGGAGGGCCGGTCTCCTGCAACTTTTAGATGCATCTCTACTTCAACACACCTGAGTCAAATAATGAGGTCGTTAGCAAGACTCTGGAGAACCTGACTGCACTGAGGAGGTGATTCAGCTGTTGGATTCAAGTGTGTTGGACCAGGGAGACGGCTAAAAGTTGCAGGACACCGGCCCTCCAGGACCACGATTGACCACCCCTGGCTTAGACTGGCAGTATAAAAACTATAAAAATGTGAATTTTGTGTAATGGGTTTTCAAAAGTGAGTTTTTGCGTTAATTTTAGTTTTAAAAAGAAGCCAGCTGGATGAACTAACTTTTATGATTAGCATCTTCTTTATTTTGTATTCAACCAATGACCCAGAATGCATATGGTTTGGTGTTGTGCATGGTAAGCATTTCTGCAAACCTCACATTTGTAGACGAGCTGAATATATTTTCAGCTGAATAAGAAAGTTCTGTGGAAGTTTTTACATAATGTGAAAGCTAATGAGAAGGAAGCAAACAGCAGCTCCAGGCTGAAAACATTACTCTCGCTGGTTCACTGCATACACCGTATGTGTTTTTGAATTTAATTTGGAGTTTGGAGATAATAAAGTGTGTGATAACTGAAGTCAAATAAGGGTCCTAGTCAGTGAGTGAGTGAGAGAGAGAAATACAGAGAGAGAGAAATACAGAGAGAGAGGAAAAGCCATCTCCGGCTCCTATAAACGGGGTTGGAGAGGTCTGGTTTGTGATATGTCTGTTTTTTATGGACTGGAACCTGGTCCAGTTCATGATGAATATAGTTTCTTTCCATTCACAGTCAGGATGGAAAATCCAGCTTGGGCCAAACTTTTGTCAATGTCTTATAAATAAAGGAAGAGTTGCTTCTTTTATCGGCTAATACAAATACAGCTGAAATGGCCACAAAGGCCTCCAGTTTAACATATCAGTTTAGTAAATGCATTCAAACATTTTTGTTTGGTTGTACACTGTGCAGACTAATACATTTCTCTTCCTCTACTCTAATACCCACTGGAATGCTTTCGATTCAACAATGAGATGGAGAAACCAAGTGAGAATTGATGACGATCCATTACATAGACTGCAGTTCATCAAAATGGATTGAGAAGTTCTGTTTTTTAGGACAAGTGGTCTGCTGATAGCCTGTGGTCAGTTATGTTGTGATGAATGACGCTATGACGAACATCTTGTGCACAAGTTGAAATTTATTGTGGATTTTCTTTAATCCACGCAGTGGACATACCAGGCTTTTCAGTTTTCAGTTCTAGATAGGTGAGGCTCATGGTGGCAGTATATTAGAGTTGCTCTGTTATGCTAATTCTCATTTCTTCTTTTTGTAAACTTACGGGGGGGAGGGGTGTCCAATCTGTCTATTTCTTATGTTTTTCTCATCTTTTTTTATCTAAAATTTGATTTTGGAAGAGAGTCAAGGGGGGGACAAAATATTGCAAAATTTCTTGCAAATACTTTTACCCCTTGTGTTTACAAATGGGGTCCAACCGACCCCACTCTCGTATCACTTGTATCATTTGCCTCAGTCCTCGTACGCACAAGGGTGAAAGTAGCACCAAAACCCAGTAATTTTCATTGCAAAAAAAAAAAATAAGACAAAAACAACTGCAAATTCCAGATGGGATTGATAAATAATTTGACCCTGTGTGGACTAGAGATAAATTCTCACATATGCACGTAATTTTTGTTTTGTTGGCATCAGTTCACACAATGTTTCTCTTGACCGGAGTCCATATACCTCTTCTTCTAACCACATGCAGCACCTGCTACACAACATGACATGCTTCTTTATTTTTGACCTCTGAAATGGTTAATATTTCCATAAACAATTTGAATGGTACTGCGAGTCCTCACTAACAGCTTGAAGATACAGGGGAGACTGAAGGGGCTTAGGAGGAATTTGGTCTCTGTCAAAAGCTGACATGGAGAACGGTCTTGCTCATTCTTTTACTATTACTAGCTCTGATTCTTGTTCTGTTAGGCTGTTAATTAATACCAAGAGATCTATGATATGACAGAGCTTTTAATCCTGTACTTCTGATTTAGTCCCCAAAATTCCCCTCAGCACTGCTAAAACCATGTTTTTATTCCCGTTAAAACTGTATCATGCATTATTACTGAACAGGAGTCTGCTGATTCCTTATCACAATGATGTGAGAACTAAATCTTACTCTAAATAACTGACCTCAGCAACATGTACCTGACCTCAATATGAAAATCAGTTTTTTTTTCTGCAGTGAGAAGAAAGGTTAGACTTCACTATCCATTTTTGTTCTCCTCTGATGCATTTCCTTGACACATGGAGCCTAGAGAGAGAGAGAGTCAGAGACGCCTGCGGGAAACCAATAAGCTTCTTCTGTCAACAGAAATGTGCTTCCTGGCTCGGGAGCCAGTGATGAGATAGATGGAGTTCACATGAAGGATTTGGTGGTGGTGAGGAAAGGAAATGGAATGTTAGATTTGTTACATAATAATGCGTGTTAACTGTCTAACCCTAAAGAGCAGGGCGAGGTGGGATGTCTATGGACGTTCCTGAAAGGAGACGGTCAGACCAAGTCCTCGTGGTTGGATCAGGCTGTCCGACGGGTTTCTATCTCACATCATGTACATGTTAACACCATGCCCAGTGTAGTGTCACTGTTTGCATAAGTCAGTTTTTCTTTTCAACAACCTTTTCCTGAGACATACTGTCTATTACTGGGTTTCTTTTCTCTGCTGCTACATAATCCTCTCTATGGATATATCAAAGGTCATCCAGCAAAGTTACTTTTGAAGCCTATGAAACAGAACATCAACATCACCTCAATGTGCCAACAATTAACCTCAGCCAGCTTCCCCGTATATTCGTCCTTATTTGGCATTGTAGAGACCTGATGCGATGCGAAAATCCTCCCTTGGCTGGACATGTAAAATTATACAGTTCATTATCATCCACACTGTTGGTAAAGTTAGATGGTGAACAAGTGCTTCGTGCTTCAGCACCGTGGGAATGTTCACAGAATTAACTTGGTAAGTGATAAACACATGTTTTAAATAAGGACCTTCGTGGGATGAGGTCACGCAGCGACCCCTTGGCCTTTCCGCATCTGCGGTGTCCGTTTTCACCACTCACCTGAGACTTGCAGCCAAAGGCACATTTCATCTTCTGCCTCAAGAGACATACTTGTGCAGTGACATTTTGTCTGTGGAAATCAGGCAGTGGGCTTATTTTAGGGATCTGGTTTTTACTTGTATTTGTTGACCTTAAATGGCAACTAAATTAAAGCCATCTGGAGTCCAACACACACACACACACACACACAGTCAGCGATCACCCACTCTGATGTTTTAAACAAATTTAGTCTGTGTTGTATCAGTGATTGATTCCAGGCATCTTGCTTTCATTGCAGTTGTTGGTGATTATCACCTGGCTCAGCTAATCAGCTGACTCAAACCCTCTAGCTTGTGATCGTCACCTTCTCACCTCTAACAATTGTCCAAATGTATAAATTTCATGAAGCAAATTTATTGCAATCATTTTTTTTGTTGATATAATTAATATTAAAAACAGATATGAAATTTCTTTACTGCAGCTGCTTCTGAAATATTGAGAGCAATATATTGATTATTGCTGTAACTAACATTATGCATATTTATTTATTTATTTTGATTTGGAATCATTTACTCATATTATAGGGGTATTTTCCCACTACATAGTTCCATTTTATAGAACAATTAAGTAATTATGTTGCCTTCTGTTATAAAAATGCAATATACCCACCCATCCATCCATCCATCCATCCATCCATCCAGCTTCTTCCGCTTCATCCGGGGTCGGGTCGCGGGGGCAGCAGCTTCAGAAGGGAGGTCCAGACTTCCCTCTCCCCAGCCACTTCTACCAGCTCCTCTGGGGGAACCCCAAGGCGTTCCGAGGCCAGCCGAGAGATATAGTCCCTCCAGCGTGTCCTGGGTCTTCCCCGGGGCCTCCCTCCTCCCGGTGGGACATGCCTGGAACACCTCATCAGCAGAGGTCACGTTAATGGAATATCTTCTGTATTTGACCGGTTATTTTTTTAAACAACACGAAAATTTAAAGCCCGTCGGTCATTTGACAGGTTATAATTAACACCTTCATGCGAGGACATGATAGACTTTACGCAAAGAGGAATTTGTGAAGCTGTGCATTCAGACCCCAATTAAAATCAATCAATAAAAGAATCCTTTCTGAATATCATCTCATGGACTATAACTGAACTAAATGGGTCTTTCTGACCGGGAGCTGTTGAAGAGTTATGAACCGGGCGCTTTGGAGTGTTAGGAAGCCCATTCAAAAACTTTGGTAGAAATAGCGTGTTTAATTTCAGTCTCCATTACATACAGAACAGCGAAAACTAGAGAATGTGATGTTTATAGTCTAAACCAGGGGTGTCAAACTCAGTTTCACTGAGGGCCACTTCAGCATATTGGCCACCCTCAACGGGCCACATTGACGGTACAAATCAGGAGTGCATCCCTGCTAAAACATGCCCAGACAAAAGGTTGACTTCCCTCATTCAGTTCTGTAGAGGCTTATAATGAGTCAGTGGTCCAGGTGTGTTAGAGAAGGAATGCATCTAAAGCTGCAGATGGGAGCTCTGGAAAACTAGACTTGGGCACCCCTAGCATCAATGTATAAAAATACAATGTTAAAAATAAATTAAACACCTCATATTGTTAAATAACTGATTTTATGAATTGAACTTTTAAATATTACATTTGAGTTTCCATGGATGTAAAAATT
>NW_015114671.1:72023-75378 GCF_001443285.1 Poecilia latipinna | reverse complement strand
TTAGCAGTAAGAGGGGCCCCTGAGTGAAATTCTGCTCAAGGCCTCATACAGCCTTGGACTGACCTTGCTTGATGAGCTAATCTGCTGCACTGCGTAGAGATGCGCAACAAACGGGAGATTGAATTTAATCCTGCTAATGTGGCTTTTCGTGTCTGTTGAGTTTTAATAAGAGTCAAACTATTTTGTGACTCTTATTGTGACTGTGTCATGGGGTGGTTGGTGGTGGTGAGAATGAACGCAGAGAGCCAGGTTAGGATGAAGATGGTGATGAATTTTAATGAAAAAAGCTCACAGTCCAGGATCAGGCAGCACGGCAGCAAATTAGCACACAGCTAATACCGGTAGCAACTGACATAAAGACTGAAACAAGCAACCTCAGGACTACACAGTTCTACTGAGGAAACAGACTGACTAGAGACTTTAGAGGAGGATCTGACAAGAGACGGAGACAACAGGTGGACTTAAATACACAGGGAAGGTAATCAAGGGAACGAGACACACCTGGGAAGCAATCAACGGGGAAGATGCAGAGACAACAGAGACTGACAGGACAGAACTGAACACAGAAAGCCCACACAAACACAGATCATGACAGACTGGAGTTTTAAGAGACAAGTTTTTCAGATCTCCGCGCGGCTGCGCTCATTAACTCTGGCTGACTAAGTGGACAAAGCATTTGATATGGTTTGTTGCATCATGTAACCAGAAAAATAATATTTAAAAATTAATATCATATAAAACCAGCGTGATGCGTGACTAGGAGACGAGCGCGAATGTTCCTCACCGGGCTGAACCTGCATGATGAGTGGTTAGCGCTGGTTCGTTAACCACTAACTCACTGGCCAGCCGGGAACACATAGTTTTTCTTAGGGTGTAAAGCAGTTGGGGGGCTAGTAAAGCATTGCGGCCCGCCAGGTTTATAACACGCTGGGGGAAACCTTGTTGTTGATATTCCGCTAATGTTGGGGAGGGGGAATAAATTATGGTGTTTCCTTTAAATAAGAAACATAATTACATTCACACAATTTTGTTCATGGGATAAGTCACTAAAAACATGCTGTGCCATCACCCTCCTACCACTTCCTGTTGACTGTTTTGTATTTTCTGCCAGTGGCAACATCCGGCTGTTGATCACATGACTTCTGTGATATGAAAGAAGGGTTTCCATTGCAGTTTTGTGAAATACACTCATTTTAATACAGATGAAAAACCTCTTCTCTCTAGCAGCAAAAACCTTCTATCGAAAAACGTGTTTTTTTCAAAATTGCCATTTTTCCATTATGCAAATTTAATTTTTGAAATTCCAATTCCCGCAATTATATGGTCAGTGGAAACACAGCTATTGTGTTTTAGATGAAGATTATGCTAGCTATCATTCACTCCAGCCTGTGAGCTTTACTTTTACAGCTTGCTATGATTTTTTTTCCATCTGTTCCCTTGCTTTTGCGTAACAGTGAAGTTTTCATCTCTGTAAACTAAATGTTTCTGTCCTGGAAGCTCCATGAAATGAACTAGAGGGATAAATATCAAGGTGGATATTTGGCTCAAGTCCTCTGCTATCTTTTGTGTTTTTTACTCATTTGTTTGTGCCACCTGCATTCATCCAATACCTGTTTATAGGACTGCCTTGTTTTTTTCTCTAATTCACCTCATGTCTTTTCTTTTGGACTTCATATTGTGTGAATCCTGCTCTTTATATCCAGTATAGAAGATATTTGTATACACATTTTGAAAATTTTGCTGGTTGATGGAAAAACATAGTGACATACACATCATTTGCAGACTCTTCCTGAGCTGATCCAAATGAGTGAGTCACTTCGTTTAGTAACACTTTGTTTTGTTTGATTTAAGCCACATGAAGCTCACAGGCAGAAAGCAGAACATTATTTGGCAGTCTTCTCCAAATTTTCCCGGCATGAAAAACATCTCTGTGACAGAGTGGAGCTGGAAAACAAATCTGGTGGTTTTCATGGTCACAGTCTGTCTCAACTGGACCACAATCTCTCGTGTAGAATTACTTGGCATTTGCCAACTTTAATTGGTTGAAAGTGCTCTGCTGTGTGTATTAAGTGTTCAGGATCTAAATCCATGTGTGGTTGTCTGATCTGAAGGGCAAGGTAATCTTTCTGGTGATTAGCATAGACCCTCGGTAGTGATGACAGCAGAGGCTAAGTTCAGTACAAGATGTTGCGTGAACTTAGACATTGAGCTTTGCATGAACATAATAGTCAGAGCTCTGACCTCTGTGCAGTATGACAACTCCAGAAACAAGGGTTTCTGTGCTGCTCAGACAGAAACCTGTTAGCCCTTGGAGTGCTGTAGTGGCACAGAGAATAAGCACAACCCACGTATGGAGGCCTTAGTCCTCGATGCGGCTGTCGCAGGTTCGATTTAAAGCCTGGCGACCTTTGCCGCATGTCTTCCCCCTTCTTTCATTACCCACTTTCCTGTCACTTCATTATCAAATAAAGGCCACTAGAGCCAATGAAACCTTAAAGAAAAAAAGAAAAAAAATACTGTCAGCCTTACGTGGGGTGGGTACTTCAGTCTGGGCCTGAGCCCATGACGTCACACGTCTGTGTTTTGACCAGATAGGAGGACAAAGGCGCCACTATCATCCCAATAAAACCAGGGCCAGCACACATTCACTCATTCAGACATACATCAAGGACCTTAAAAAGTGATCAGATGTGTGTATGAGCCTGCATGGAAGTGCTGATGTAATTATATCTTTGGGCTGGACCTAAGATGTGCTTCACTGAGGCCAGCATTGAAAACTATTGGATTCAGTGTTCCAGCAACTTATAAAAGGGATTTCTGTGCTCATTAGTGAAAACATATTGGTTCTGCTGATTGATTTTTCTCTCCAGATCCTTGCCCAGATGTTGGATGGTAGATGTATAGATAGATCAATGGAAGAGAAATGCATCCAATATGCAAATTCCTCTCTCTGGTATAAAAGCAAGATTTGCATCACTTTCTTAGAAAACATGTTTCTAATTTGGTTTCATAACATATGCCATAACTAATAATAAAGTCTGTATTGACATGTTGTTTACATCTGGAAATTTTGCCTATGTGCAAAACACTGGAGCGCAAAAAGACACTTGTTTTACTTGCGATCCATAGCTGTGTAGAACAATTACGGAACATTAACAAAATTAAACCTGGAGATGTAGGTATTATTATTTTACTGCAGCGCACCACAGCAAAGGGAACATAACGCATACAACCATTGAAGAACAACTCAGAACCACAAATAATCTCTTTTGTTTTTTCAATTTGACTTGGTTTTGCAACACACAGACCAGTTTAGTATATATGTTGTTTTCAACAAATTAACAAAACTGCATGA
>NW_015114671.1:64905-67720 GCF_001443285.1 Poecilia latipinna | reverse complement strand
CATACGTCTTTATCATTCCCACAAAAAAAACCACCCCCAAAAACAAAAAAAAAAAAAGGGTGATTCCCCAACCCAACCCAGAATATTAAGGATAAATAATAGAACATAGATGGGGGAAACGGAAGAAAGAGGAAGAAAATAAATAAATTTTAAAAAATTATACACACACACACACATATATATATATATATATACACACACACACACAAATAAAAAACAAGACAACTAAATAAAATATTCAGTTCTGCCACAGACTGCTGTATCAAGATATATTAAATCGCTTGTGCACCGACTGGTAGGCCAGCCTACAGCCATTCTGACAGGGAGGGAAGGAACAGGGCTACTGAGCCGGAGCAAGGCTGCCACTACCTGTGACCTACACCAGTGGAATCACTCAGATGTTCAAGGAATGAACATTATTATTATTAAGAGCATAACATATTTTTTCAAGATGTAAACAAGAAATCATGTTATTCAGCCAACATTTAAAAGAGGGAGGTGAGGCAGACTTCCACTCTGTAAGAATGATGCGTTTAGCCACAACCATCCCAAAAGAGAGAGCCTGTTGCACAGGCAAGGGCAGAGCAGAGCAGGAGTCAGATACCCCAAACAAGGCAATAAGACAGTCTGAAGGTATCTGCTGTGTTTATAAGCAATTTGATAGAGACAAAATATGTCGGACCAAAACGTTGTTAAATAATGGCAGTGCCAGAACTGATGTCCAAGGGTAGCCTTAGGGTGTCCACATCTGTCACAGGCACTTGGATGATTTGGAAATATTTTACTCAACCGCGCTTTAGAATAGTGCAGGCGATGTACAACTTTAAACTGGATTAGTTGTAATCTAGTATTAATGGAGCAGTTTCCAATTCCCGTCAGCACGCGTCTCCAAAGTGCAGTAGAAATTGTGACTCCCAGATCCTTGGACCAAGCATCTCTGATATGAATGGATGATGTAGACATAGAAAAAACATTCACGTTTTGTGAGACAATTTGTCTGGAAGTAGGAGGTTTAACAAGAAGATCATAAAAAATATGCTGCACCGAACGCTGATTTAAACTCGAACTAAGTTGGTTTGCAAAACTCCTAACCTGCAAATAGCGAAAAAAATTATTCGAGGATAGATTCAATTTAGACTGTAGCTGAGGGTATGATAAAAACTGTTTATTGATAAAAAGGTCATTGAGAGAGGAGAGGCCCCTGCTCAACCAGCGCTGGAAGGCAGGATCCAAAAGACCTGGCTTAAAGCAGGGGTTATGACACAAAGGGGCATAAATAGACAAATTTGGAAGTTTTAAGACCCTCTTTATTTGTGTCAGAATCTTAAATGAGTTCCTAAGTATGAAGTCGGCAGCGAGTCTCTTGAGAGGGATATCAGGTTTAGAAAATAACATCGCAGGCAAAGAAGCAGAAGTTTGTAGTAACAAGTTGTGGGATTCAATCTGAGGCCAACCAGGAAAAGAGGCAGAAGGTCTCCCCGCCCCATCAGTGCCCGACGTCCAGAATGTCCAAGCCCTCGCATTGCAGGCCCAATAATAATGCCGAAAGACTGGGAGACCAAAGCCACCCTCCTCCCTAGCCTTCTGCAAATGTGCCTTAGAGATTCGGGAAGGCTTGTATCCCCAAACAAATGGCACAATAATTGAATCCAATGTTTTAAAGAAAGAGGAAGGGATAAAAATTGGGATGTTTTGGAAGAGATAAATGAACTTAGGAAGTACAACCATTTTGATAATATTAATACGACCAATTAATGAGAGTGGAAGTAACCGCCAGTGGTCAATCCATTTTTTTAGCTTAGAGAGTAAATCTAAATAATTTAATTGAAAAAGTAGCTTAGAGTTTACTGGAATAGTGATACCAAGATACACAAAATAGTCATGGGCGATTTTAAATGGTAAGCTATTCAAGAAACCAGAGTCAAGTCCATCAGAGAGAGGCACAAAGGCAGACTTAGTCCAGTTGATTGTGAAACCCGAGAACTGCCCAAAACTCTCCAGTAACTCAAGAAGCGGAGGAAGAGAGGCTTTAGCGTCACGTAATGTCAAGACTACATCATCCGCATATAAACCTATGACATGCTCTGACGCACCACATGTAATACCTGAGATAAGTTGATTAGACCTGATAGCAACAGCCAAGGGTTCCAAAGCCAGAGCAAAAAGCATAGGAGACAAGCTGCAGCCCTGCCTTGTGCCACGTTTCAGTAGAAAGGGAGGTGATCTATCTCTATTGGTCAACACATGAGACCTGGGGTGAGTGTAAAGCATTTTTATGAGAGACAGAAACCTTGAGCCAAAGCCAAATCTCTCAAGAACAGCAAACATGTATCCCCACTCCACCTGATCAAATGCCTGCTGGGCGTCCAAAGATATGATTGCTGAATTGGTGAAAGCAGAAGAGTACATAATGTTAGTCGTCTTGTGTTGGAGAAAGAGAATCTTTCTGGAATGAATCCAGATTGATCTGGATGCACCAGAGCACTGATGTGGGAAGACAATCGGTTAGCTAAAACCTTAGCAATAATTTTCTGATCAGAGTTAAGCAGGCTCAAGGGGCGATATGATGCCACATTAGTAGGATCTCTATCCTTTTTAAGTAAAAGACAAATATTGGCATCATAGGGACTCAGGAAAATGCCCGAGCTCAATGGAAGACTTGACCATACGCAGAGTAAGTGGCAACCCCATATCGATATGGAACTTGTAAAAACAAAGCCATCTTAACTGGATTTACGTTTTGCTCAACAATGATTCCTCGACGTGGCGACTTGGTTTGTTTGGCAGAGGCTGATAATGATTGAGAGAGACCATG
>NW_015114671.1:58629-63989 GCF_001443285.1 Poecilia latipinna | reverse complement strand
ATACCCCAAAGATGGCAGTAAGACAGTCTGAAGGTATCTGCTGTTTGTAAGCAGTTTGGTAGAGACAAAATATGTCAGACCAAAAAGTTGTTAAATAATGGCAGTACCAGAACTGATGTCCAAGGGTAGCCTTAGGGTGTCCACATCTGTCAGATTTGAGAATATTTTACTTTACCGTGCTTTAGAATAGTGCAGGCGATGTACCAGTTTAAACTAGATTAGTTGTAATCTAGCGTTAATGGAGCAGTTTTTAATTCCCATCAGCACGCGATCCCAAAGTGCAGTAGAAATTGTAACTCTCAGATCTTTGGACCAAGCGTCTCTGATATGAATGGATGATGTAGTTACAGAATAAAAACATTCACAAACTGTGAGACAAAATGTCTGGAAGAGGGAGGTTTAATAAGGACATAATAAAAAATATGCTGCACTGAACGCTGATTTGAACTTGAACTAAGTTGGTTTGCAAAGCTCCTAGCCTGCAAATCGCGAAAGAAATGATTTGGGGTCAGATTAAATTTAGACTGTAGCTGAGGGTATGATAAAAACTGTTTATTAATAAAAAGGTCCTTGAGAGAGGAGAGGCCCCTGCTCAACCAGAGCTCGAAGGCAGGATCCAAAAGAACTGGCTTAAAGCAGGGGTTATGACACAAAGGGGCATAAATGAACAGATCCGGTAGTTTTAAGACCCTTTTTATTTGTGTCAAAATCTTAACTGAGTTCCTAAGTATGAAGTCAGTGACGAGCCTCTTAAGAGGAATATCAGGTTTAGAAAATAATATTGCAGGCAGAGAAGCAGAAGTTTGTAGCAACAAGTTATGGGATTCAATCTGAGGCCAACCAGGAATAGAGGCAAAAGGGATCCCTGCCACAGCGCTGCCCGACGTCCAGAATGTCCAGCCCTTGCATTGCAGGCCCAGTAATAACACCGAAAGACCGTAAGACCAAAGCCACCCTCCTCTCTAGCCTTCTGCAAATGTGCCTTAGAGATTCGGGAAGGTTTGTATGCCCAAAAGAATGGCATAATAATTGAATCCAATGTTTTAAAAAACAGGAAGGAATAAAAATTTGAGTATTTTGAAAGAGATAAATAAACTTACAACCATTTTGACAATATTAATACGACCGGTTAATGAGAGTGGAAGTAACCGCCAGCTGTCAATCCATTTTTTTTTTAGCTTAGAGAGTAAATCTAAATAATTTAATTGAAAAAGTAGCTTAGAGTTTACAGGACTATTGATACCAATATACTCAAAATAGTCATGGGCGATTTTAAATGGTAAACTATTCAAGAAACCGGAGTCAAGTCCATCAGACAGAGGGACAAAGGCAGACTTAGTCTGATTGTGAATCCAGAGAACTGCCCAAAACTCTGCAGTAAGACAAGGAGTGGAGGAAGAGACGCTTTAGCGTCAAGTAATGTCAAGACTACATCATCTGCATATAAACTAATGACATGCCCTGATGATCCACATGTGATACCTGAGATACGTTGATTAGACCTGATGGCAACAGCCAGAGGTTGCCTAGCAAAAAGCTTGTCTCATGCTTTTTGCTTGCCTCCCAAGCAAAAACCAGGGAGACAAGCAGCAGCCCTGCCTCGTGCCACGTTTCAGTAGAAAGGGAGGTGATCTATCCCTATTGGTCAACACATGAGACCTGGGATGAGCGTAAAGCATTTTTGTCCATGAAGTTAAGTAACAGCCTTGTGTTGGAGAAAGAGAATCTTTCTGGAATGAATCCAGATTGATCTGGATGTACCAGAGCACTGATGTGGGAAGACAATCGATTAGCTAAAACCTTAGCAATAATTTTCTGATCAGAGTTAAGCAGGCTCAAGGGGAGATATGATGCCACATTAGTAGGATCTCTATCCTTTTTAAGTAAGAGACAAATATTGGCATCATATAGGGACTCAGGAAAATGCCTTTGCTCAATAGAAGACTTGACCATACGCAGAATAAGTGGCAACATCATATCAATATGGGACTTGTAAAACTCAATTCCCAAGCCGTCAGGGCCGCAGGCCTTTCCACTAGGAAAAGAGGGAATTGCTGCCTTTATCTCCCCCAGAGTTGCATCACCATCTAGTTCCAGCCTGACAGCATCTGTAAGAGTTGGAATGTCCAATGGTTGAATAAAGTACGTGATATCCTCTGTAAATGGAGTTGTATTAGATGCATAAATTGTATTGTAGTGTTGAAAGAAAGTTTTATTTATTAGCTTATGATCTGTCTAAAGCTGACCTGATGGAGAAACAGTCTTATTGATGGCCCACTCGGCCTGCATTCCCTTCAACTGTCTAGATAGTATTTTATCTGCTTTGTCCCCCAGTTCAAAGTACCTCTGACGCAGCCTCTGAATATCATCCATAACCCGCTCACCCAAAATGCGGTTATATTCATACTTTAAATTCATAATAGAAGAAAATATGTGGTCAGAATTAGAGCTACGGAATGTCTTCCAGGGTGATTAATTGCTTCTCAATTTCAGCCAGACGATTACGTCCGACTCTTTTAACATTGGATTGATATGATATAATATCACCTCTTATTACGACCTTGAAAGATTCCCAGAGAGTAGAATCAGAGTCAGTGCCATTAATCATTGTAAGCCAAAAAGTCTGAGATCTTATTAGAAGCAAATTTGCAAAAGGAGCTGTCCAAGTTTAAGGAGGGATTAAGTTTCCAATTGTATTGTGCTCTTTGAATATCAAAGTTAAATTCAACCAACAACGGTGCATGGTCAGAGATGAGAATAGAGTGATAGGTAGATTTAAGAATACGAGGTAATAAGTTTGAGTCAACCAAAAAATAATCAATTCTTGTTGAGGATTTGTGAACCGAAGAAAAAAAGGAATATTGCCTCTCTATAGGATGCAGATGCTGCCAGACATCAACCAGATCCAAAGATGTTAACTTGATCATAACTGAAGTGGACTGCAATGGTGGGGCGGGTTTAGGAGAGGACTTGTCAAGCACAGGGCCGAGGTAATTGTTAAAATCAACCCCAACAATGATCCTATATTCGCTGTGCTCCGCTACAAGATTAAATACTTTTTTGTAAAAGTCTGGACAGTCAAAATTAGGTACATAGATGGGACAGAGGGACAGAATTAAGGATTCCAGTAATGAGAATGTATCTCCCACCTGAATCAGTCACTTGTGACTTCAATATGAATGGTAAGGTTTTACGGATGAGAATGACAACCCCTCTTGCCCTGGAGGTGAAGTTGGATTGATACACCTGCGACACCCAGGATGTCCTCAAGCGTCTCTGCTCTGTGGTGAGATATGCGTTTCCTGTAAGAAAACATCAGAAGACAGATGCTTTAAGTGAGAAAAGACCTTGCCCCTCTTAAGAGCCCTGCCCATACCCCTACAGTTCCAGGTGGTTTAGGGAGCAGAGCAACACACTATGGGAACTTCCATAACCACTCCGAAATAAGGAGTGAGTAAAATCCTGTGACTCCCCAGGATACAATAAACAGTATAAATAGAAAACCTGAACAATTATAAGTTTCAGCGCTCAGGTATAGAGACGGTAAAGGGATATGCAAAACACAGAATATTGAAGCTAAAAAGAAGTTAAGTACTTTATACCCTGCATGACCACTGACAATATAACATGTAGCTAATGTATGGCTAGAAAATGAAAAAAAAAAACAAAACACAAAATGCTTTAAGGTACAGAATTTTCCATTGACCGAGTGAGTAAGACCAATGAGACTAGGTTCAGACATCTGCAGCGGCAGAGATGGAAACAGTGAAATGTTCAGCCTCTGCCGGGGAGAGAAAAGTCTTATGATGATAGCTTGTGGTCGCTCCTTGGGTTGTGAGTAAGGCCTAAGACTACGGTGGGCACGGTCAATCTTGATGGGCTTGACAAAGTTATCCTTCCCGAGTACCTCCGTTAACAGCCATGAAAAAAAGTCAGTAGGGCGACCCTGTTCCTCACCTTCTTTGATGCCAAGCACCCTTATATTGCATCTGGGGGACCGACCTTTCAAATCACTTAGCTTTACCTTCAACAGGGCGTTAGCTTCCTGGAGCTCATAACAGGAGGCCTCGAGGGCGGAGATGCGGCCATCAGCACACGACATGGCTTCATCAATGGTGACGACTCGACTCTCCATCTCCCGTTGTTGTTTTTGCACGGCAGCGAGAGAAGCTTTAATAGCATTGAAACTACCCTTCATTGACTTCTTTAGGTCATCAATAAGATCGAGAAGTTTATCGACTTGCAACCCCTGGGCTGTAACAGCAGCTAAAATAGCTTCGTTGCTAATTATATTAAAAACGAAATTTGAGGAGATATCACGGAGCCTCACAAAAAAGTGCCTACTCCATTGCAACGCTCTAGTGCCCCCCATCCCCACAGACCAGTTGCCATAGCAACTGACTTAAAACAGCTCCATGAGTGTATCAGAATTCAACACCAAAAAACACGCAAACATACAAAGAGGAGAATATTCATTCTGATATAGCAATATGTTTTCAGGCTTCATTATTTATTCATGATTTTGTGATTAGTAATAAATTATTGTACAAACACAGTTTTGGTTAATTGAAACACCTGCTCTACTGGTCATCTGTCAGACTTGGTGTGTGTGTTGCCTATTATTTCTAACTGAATCGAAACACACCAAATTCTGCATCACATCTACATGCTAAGGTTGTGAAAGTCATGCTAGCATAACTGACCTAACTTCCCTCTCCCTCACTATTTTATTATTTGTTTAATTAAAACTTTTCACTGACCTGTGACATTTACTTTTTTACCTAGTTGTAGGGTTGACAATTCACCCTGTGTCCCTTTCTCACTGAAAGGGACACAGTTCTCTTTGAAAGGTCAACAACGTCCCGGCTTGAGGTCAGTAGCAAACCATCCCCACTAACCCCGTACTGCTTCCCCCTCCTGAGACGCTGGATAGTGGACCAGAATTGCCTCAAAACTGTGCGGAAGTCTTTCTCCATCACCTCTCCGAACTCCTCCCATGCCCAAGTTTTTTCTCAGCAACCACTTGAACTGCATGTCACTTGGACTGCCTTTACCCATTAACTGCTTCCAGGGTCCTGCAGGCCTAAATGGCCCAATAGGACTTCTCCTTCAGTCTGACAGCATCCCTCACTGATGGCATCCACCAGTGGGTTTGAGGGTTGCTGCCGGGACAGGCACCGACAACATTGCGGCCACAGTTCCGACAATGTAGGCGCGGAACATGGTCCACTCAGACTCAGTGTCCCCCAACTCCCGTGGAACGTGTTCATAGTTCTCCCAGAGATGGGAGTTAAAGCTCTGTCTCACAGGAGTGCCAGACGTTCCCAGCAGACCCTCACCATACGTTTGGGCCTGCCAGG
>NW_015114671.1:53665-55047 GCF_001443285.1 Poecilia latipinna | reverse complement strand
CACAATATGGACACCCTTATGCCTCAACATGGTGTTTGTTATGGGCAATCCATGACAAGTCCAACAGCAGAACACCACTCGAGTTCAGTTTGGTGAGGGCGTTCCTCCCAAACATGCCCCTCCAGGTCTCACTCATTGCCTGAAAACTGAACAATATTGACAGTTTAGTATGATGTCTGTGATTGGTACTTGCATAAGACCAGGTTGCCAAAGCCCCCAGAAATAACTATGAAAAACATGAAAAGTGTAAATTTTCTCGGTCAACTAAATTAATAAGTAGAAAATGATGGTTTATCCTTTTTCTCCTGATTTTCATTTTTGGTCACAGTTGAACTTTCAGATTGTCAAAGATAATCTGATTAAATACACACAGCAGTTTTGATCCTGTTAGTTTCTGAGGCCTTCAAGATCAGCTGAAATTACAAAACATACGATGCCTTTTACGTCTACCAGACTTTCTGCTGTGCCACGGCAGTTGTTTTGTGTATTTTGGGGGGGGATTTTTCTCTGTATTTCTGTCACTTCGCTTAGTCGTTGGCTACACTCCACCTTAAACAAGCAGCATTCTCTCCAGTTTGAATTCAAAGGGGTCCCGATGTTCGTCCTAGCAGGCTAGGTCTTAACACACCACACATGGCAGGAATATCTCATGAAATTATCTTTAGAGCCATCACGAAAATCTAGACAATTTTAACATTTTTGGAAAGAGAAGATCAGCTGTAAATCGGCATAATTATCTTGTCGTGTGAACCAGGTATAAGTGAAATAAGGACTTCTACTCACAACATTTCCCTCATGTTTAATATATTCAAAATGTGAAAAAATCAGTCCATCAAAGTCAGCTTTGAATTGCCTTGTTGCTGAAAATGTGCTATATAAATAAAATTACCTTACCTTACCTTTTCCAGTGTTCAATTATTCCATCTACAGTTCTTAAGGGTTCATTGTAATAGTGAAAATACATGACTAACCCTAAGATTATTTTTGCAGGTCTGAAAATGAATATAAAGACTGAAAACTAGCTGGTGCGTAAAATGAGGAAACATTTCCAGAGCATAAATATAACTACAATGTAAAAACTGGAGGATCCAAATCCTATGATAATTTTTATGACCTCAGACCACCAGCATGCAGGGGGAACTATGTTCCTCTGTGGAAGCTGTGTGATGGTTTTATGCATTTCTGTAGTTAGTTGTCCCATTTGTCCATGTCCAGCTCCTAGACAAGGAGTTACATAAGTGGAGTGCATTGCACTCAGGAGACTCTGGCCTACAGCAGAAACATGTTGAGGTCATGTACAATAACAGGCAGACTGTCTGAGTCTTAACCCTGGGGTCCAACCGACTCCTCACCTGTATCACCTTGTATCATTTGCCTCAGTC
>NW_015114671.1:26461-49531 GCF_001443285.1 Poecilia latipinna | reverse complement strand
ATATTCCACTGAGCATATGCTAAATGAGGAAACCAACTCTCCAGCCAGTTTTATAGAGATCACTTTTTATTTTTTCTCTTTGTTGAAGACAACTGAAAAAGTACTAAACCATGACATTTTATTTCATTCAGATCCTCTTAAAATCTGAATGAAGCATGTCAGTTGTTGCTTAATCATAAAATGTGGAGAAAGTCGAGGAGTATGAATTCTTTTGCCAAACACAGTATGTTAGAAATCTGGAATATAGTTCTGTGAGGACTTGTTTGAGCTGTTCAGAGATGTTTTCTTTTCATAACTTCTTTGAAGTCTGGACAGCATGTTGGCTATTTCTACTGTTCACATGGTAAATCCCAGCAGGAAGAAGGCCAGGTCAAAACCTCCAGCAACTAATGACCTATTACTTTACTCATCATAAGATGTTAAATTCAGCTGCTGTGTTTAAGACGTTTGGGAAATGGGCTCAGTCTGAGACCACTTCCTGTACAAGGCTGTGCCAGGGCTGCTCCTCTGGTACTTCATAGCTTCCAATCTCCGTGGGAATGCAGCTTACGTGTAAAACTACCAGCTCACTGGAACACTGAGTATTGGTCCGGGCAGGCATAATATTGAACTTCTAAATCCAGGTTGGCTCAACAGGTTTCAGAGTCATTCTACCCTAACATGACAGACAGCTCTGTGTATAATGGGATTGCCTGAAATTGTTTCACTGGGAGTGGAACTTCTCCTCAGCCCACCGTTGGGTCTAGCCAATGGCTGAACCAGTCAGTGTTAACTACAAAGCACTGTTGTGCTGTTTCTGTGTGTTTCAGATGGCTTGACGTGAGTGTAGCCAACCTGACGTGCACCAAGTACTGGGTGGTGTACCTGCAGGTAATCCAGGAGGCAGTGTGGCCGGGAGGCGCGCTGCCAGCCGCCCCGCCACCTCATCGCAGCCAGCAGCAGAAAGACAGCAGCAAGCAGCAAGCCTTAGATGGTCTGATGAAACTTCTGCCAGGTATATAGAACCTGAGATCATCCAACATGCCATCACATATTAGCCTTCCTATATGAACTCTAAAAAAAACATTGTCAACTAGCCTGTAATTCAACAGAGGGCCAGTCATTGTGCAAATGTATGATAACCTTGAGTAAAGTTACCATGCTTTCACAATATCTACACATGTATGCACGTTAATGGAATATATTTTATTAGACCCTTTTTTTTTAAATGGCGGAAAAATTTGAAGCCCATCTGTCATTTTGATAGATTACAATTCACACTCCTGACTACTTGGTGCAGATGTGCAGATATCTTCAACTTTACATGCAGAGCACATTGTGAAGGTAACTAACATCAACCAATAAAAAAAAATCCTTCTGAATATCATATCTGACATGGACACTGAACTAAAGTATCTTGCTGACTGGGAGCTGACAGTGGGTGGAGAAGCTATGGACAGAATGCTTTCAATCAAAACTTTGACTGACATGGCATTTAACAAGCCTTCATACATTACAATAACAGAAAAATACAGAGAATGTTCTGCTGTGTTAAGCAAGGTATTGTTTAAATAGATGAATAGACAGTTTATCTTTCTAAGGAAAAACAGAAAGTAAGGTGCAGAAGTCACTTAGACTCTACCAAGCACAGCGCGCTGCATAACTAAATGCACACACCTTGAGATAGGATCCTTTAAATCCCAGGTGATTTTCACCTGACTCATCCTGTGGCTACAACAAACAACCAAATGGAGCTGGAAGATGTCAGCAGCTACAAACAGGAGAAGTAAGACAGCTTACTCTAATGGCGGCCTAAAAACACAAGCAGTAAAGTCTCAATTAAAATAATGTCAGGTTTAATTCCTCTACTTAAAGTGAATCAATTGGGTTGGATAGGGCTCTGACAGAATGTCTATGGGCTCGGTCCAAGTCGGGTTGGATTTTTTTAGGCCTGATCTTAAACTCTAGCATAGATTTCTCCTCCAGATGCAGACCAGGAGGAAGTTGTGAGGTTGTGTTCACACCCCAGCAGATGAAGCACTCATAATATATGTATATCCATTTAATTTCAGGTTTAATAGTTATTGGGGCCACAGTAGTCAGTGATTTTTGTCACTGAATCAATCTGCTTGATTGATGTGTGATGGGTTCTGAATTCTCTGTTCAACCTGTTGACTATTAATGAAACCTCATAAAAATCAAGTGCAACTAAATAGTCCATGTCAGTATCTTTTAAAAATTGACTGGTAAAAATAGAATATGATTTAATTTTTTTGACACCGTCAGTCAAAATGACAGACAACAAAAAAGTCTACCGCGACCTCTGCTGGAGCATTGCTTTGATTCCTTCATGCATGTTTGAGGAATCCTTGAGTCTCCCATGGCAACCAGTAGGGCTGTCTAAACACTTGCTCTTACAAAGCTTTGCCTTTTTATCCAGCTCAGTCTCCAGCTGAGCTTCCGTTCATATATTAACGCTTCTGACAACATTTGTAAACGACATCATGGAAAATTATTATTCTGGTGATGTACTGAAGGCAGAGTGTTGGAAAGAATAGGAGCTTTTTAAAGAGACAAAGGCCCAATTTCAAGGCATCAAATTGCGAAGTCAAATTTCATGTTTGATATATTTAGGATTTTTACAACAACTAAACTTATACTATTGTGGAAAAACTTTAAACTTGACCTGTCTGCTTACTTAGGAAAAGGATCTCTGTTTTCACAGAAAGAGGATGTGAAAGTAGACAATTATATGAGATGTTTTTCTTTCTGTACGAGTCGTGGCTGAAACTGCAGAAACTGGTGCAGACCGGTTCTGTGGGAGGGTTTGAGAACTGTATTGCTTAAAAGCATATTTTCACTGTGCAAGCTCGTCCTCAGTCCTGAGAATCTTTATACTTGAATAAATTAGTAGAATGACAAAATGTGGATTCTGTTGATCCAGTGTCATCACTTCTTAATAGAGAACTTCCAAGACCATACTTACCAGAATGTGCTATAAAATGGCACTATGTGCCTGGAAAACCCAACACTGCCGCTTTAATATTACATTTTGAAGTAAAACGCAAAAACAACATGTTTTTCTTCTGCTGCTAAAGTAATCTGTAATGATATTACAGTTCTGATAATGTTATCTGTAAAATGTTTATTTTTTATTTTCATTATGTTAATTTGGCTTATGCAAAGAAAAATCTGTAATAATTAACACTCTCTGTGCTCGACCTGCCAGTTTAGGTGGAGAGTTTGGACCTGAACTGGCAGCATCCCACTGTGTAGAACTCTGTCCTGCTTGTGGGTCTGCTGGTTATTTAGTCAGGTGATTTGCTCTGGTACCAACTCTGCAAAGTGCTGGTTGTAGCTCACCAGATAAGTTTTAAACAAACGTAGATTAGTAAAACTAATGGTGTAATTCAAACAGGAGATTGTTTTCACTGTCTTGTAAGTAGCCTTCCTTTCACTGAGCAGGAGTGTGCAGCAACAAGTGTGATGGATGGAGAGGCAGTGCTTTGTTAGTTTATGAAGGCAGTAAAAACTTCATTAACTCTTCCACTTTGTCTGGAATCTCATTTAGAGGACATTCAACTGCTGGAACAGAAAATGCTCAGTTTTGGACATTTTTAATAATTAGTTTGTCTTGATGTGGGAAACCACCTCATGCCTGGTCATCACAAACTGCATCTTCTTGTCTTTGTGTCTTTAGATCTGATCTCAGATATGCTGGGTTCTGATAAGTACAGGCTGAGCTGGCAGACGGCTCTGGATTCTTTTCAAGACCCTTACATTAACAGGTAAACATACACAACACACCCTACGCTATGACAGTTTGGGGGTTTCATTTAGCTTTTACATATTATTTTACACTATCAGAAGGACTACTATGGATTCTGTAAAAATAATTATGAAAATCCTCTCTTTTTTGAGTAGAAGCTGAAATGATCAGATTTTTATTCATCAGTATAGAAGTTTTCTTCATAGTTCAGGTGAATAACGGTTCCATGAAGACCAAAAAAAAACAATTTATAAGTATTTTAATCTACATTATTTTTAATTGCAGAACTCTTCTAAAGAATGTTTGGACAGATGAAGTCTTTGTCCTTTCAGGACTTCTGTACCGATGGGTATTAGGAGTGGTAGTGATGTAATCATGTCCAGTGGGAAACAGATTACCTCATTAATTGGACAGTCAAGTATTAGCACTTGCCTATAACCCCAAACACAATACAGTCACAAATTTCAATATTATTGGGATTTTACAACCCCAATTCTAATGAAGTTGGGATGCTGTGTAAAACAAAATTGGAATACAATACAAATACAAAACAATAACAACAAAAAAAACATTTATCCATTTGAAAGCTTGTCTTTGTAATGACTTCAATTGAATACATAATTTACATTGCTCTGTGATGGACTGGTGACCTGTACAGGGTGACCCCATCTCTCACCTGTTGACCACTGGAGATAAGCACCAGCAGCCCTCACAACCCCCACTGGGGGGGCGCGATGGATGGATGGATGGATGGATGGATGGATGGATGGATGGATGGATGGATGGATGGATGGATGGATGGATGGATGGATGATATTATTTAAAACAGGGACCATACAGTAGACAAGAAGAGAGATTCACTGTATCAAGTTCCAGCTCCAAGTGTCAATTTCTGCCTGCAGTCCCTGATCCAGATGATAAAACCTTTTAAAAGAGAAAATAGGTTGAAAAGGATTTGTAAATCATGATATTCAGTTTTATTCATATCTTATATGTCTCTACTTCATTGGAATTGTGGTTATATGTAATAGATCATGGGTCTTCCACCCCATGCCTCGAGGGTTAAACAAGAGGACCCAGCAAGAAGAAGTGACAGCAGGAGAAGGGTTAAACACTGAGGGTGATGCTGGAACAAAAGACCTGAGCTGATTAGCTAACAGGTTGTAGCTAATAAAGGGAACTAAGAACATGAATCTAAGAGTAACACAGAATAAATAGACATGAAATAAACATAAACTAGAATCACTAAGAACTGAACTAAGGTAAAACAGAAATGAGGCTGATGTAATCTAATAATAATAATAATATTTATTATTATTATGTTATTTTACTATAATAATAATAATAATAATAAAAACTAGACTCAATAAATCCAAAACCCAAAACAACCCAGAACCTGACTGAAACATAGTTTAATTTTTGTATTAATACAATAAAAACTTGACAAACTTGTCTTGTAGAGATGCACCAATATGAAAATTTAAACACGGCAATTTGAAAAACTAATTTTTTGATAAAAAGTCTATAGTTTGGATGAGGTGGTTTTTCGGTCGAATCAAAATGCATGTATTTCGCAAAACTGCAATGAAAACACTTTTTTTGTGCAAACAATGAGGATGACAGGAAGTTGTTGGTCATTCCAACATGTTGAATTCATAGCTCTTCTGTAAAATCAACTACAATTTTCCCAAAACGCTGCATATGTAGCCTCTCCATTTAAGGGGCTTGTTGCTCCAACGGTTGCTAATGGCTGAATGATGATGTTACTGTTTACATCTGCTCTGCTTTCTACTGACTCATTTCATGAACAAGCTTATTTGTGTGATTTTTATTTAATTAATTTTTTTTATAGAACCACTACAATTGTGAAATTGTGTTTTTTAGACATTAGCAGAATATTGACCCAAATTTGATCACATTTGTAATGGAAACAGTTCCTGAAAATAGGATGGTGATGAGTTGTGTTTTGTTTCTGCAGACACCTGGTCTACTGTATATTTGACCTTCTGTTGGACTTCCTGGTTCCTGAATTACCAGAGGAAGATTTCCAGAGAAGCCTCCTGCAGACTCTCGCTAAGAACCCAGAAAAGATGCTGGCTTGAGAAGAGAACTCAAATGCAGCTCGATTATTTTTCTTTCCTTCAGCCTAACTGATCTGGTGGTGAAAAGCGAGGGGAATGTTCCTGTTCCAATAATGTCGGGTCATGAGTGTGACGGTTGTTGTTTCTGATTATGTTTACCTTCTTCTGTGCACATTTTAAACTCCTTGGATCACTTTGGTGACCTGCTAAGGTAACATAGTTACATTAGTTACTGAAGTTACTTAACAGTGTTACATGCATGTTGAATTTCAATCTGCTGTTTATTGTAAACCACACCCGGTTTGTGTTTGATCCCAGAGACCAGCGTATCTTTTGTTCTGATCCGAACATGTGGTAAAACCTCACCCATCTCCAAATCTGGCCTCTTCCTGCCTGGGTAATTTGCCAACTTTAACTAAACTGTCTTCAGATGCTTGATCACCACCCTTAGCATGGTGGAAGGCTCACATCTGGACGACAGCACTCTAAGTTACATATTTAACACAAATTGGATATGAACTGAAACACAACGCTGTAGTAGTAGATTCACAGTTCTACAATTGCCCATTGATGAGTTTGTCATTGTTTTGTCAGGTGAAAAGATACCTGTGATACTACGCAACATTTCCATCTGTTGAGTCATGCTGGCTGTATTGGTCCAGATCAACAGCCTTTGCAACATGTTTAACTGCCATCTTTTCTTTTTTTAAAGAAAGCTGAATGTACGGTACATGGTCTGTTAGATTCTGATAAAGTCTGTGAACCCTTTGGTTTACCAGCATGTGGTGGTAATGTCTACAGTATATACATAAAATAGAACAAGAAAAATGGAAAAAGATTCCTAGCATTGCTGAAGCAGTACTTAGGCTCTGCGTTGCTAAATATTTGGGTTACTGTGGACAGGGCCCACAGTAAGATTGACAGCAGTCAATGTTGCAGACTGCTGTAACATTGTTCAACTGAAAAACTGAATGGCCCCTTATTAAAGATATGTGCATGGTGTACATCTGCTGCTTTATAGTTGCATGGACAGAAACATTTTCAATTTTTCAGTAATTTTAAATGGCTGCAATCAGCAGTCTATACAAAGTGACTACAATATGTCGTCTTTCTACTACAGGTGATGGAAGATGTTTCAGAAAAAAACTTCAGAAGATCCAATCTATTCCCTTAAGGATCTTGCTGCAACCTTATTAATACAGTTGAATGTTTTGCACTTTGAAATGATTGCCTTAGCAGTTGATGGCATTTATGAGTGACAAAGTACAGAAAGTTTTTTCTCCAAATAATATAATTATGTTTGTTACAACACACATGATTACTATTATTATGTGTGTCCGTTAGAGACAGGTGGAACTTCAGTGAGTCAGCAGCTCGTTTTCTTCCTCCAAAGCGTCATGAGCTAATGATAGATGTTACAGATCGAATATCATTCTGGTGTTCTGCACTCATTAAGTTGTCTTCATTTTGCCTTTAATTCAATTTTTTCTTTATAATTATTATTATTCAGTGTATTCATGAACCTGTTTATTTGATGCTGTATATAAACTAAGCTAGTCTTGACTTTCGTCCATAAGATGTGACAATGCTAACACATAAACTCTTTCTGACAATTTAGTTTAGATTTATCTTCTTTGTTAGCTTGACAATAAATAAATACATACAAAATTCACTAATTTGTTTTTAGGTAAAAAGCCAAAAAAAAAAAGGTTCTAAGCAACCAGTGCCTGACAGTTGTGGATTTCTCTTTTGGTATTTTTATTTTATATAAATCTAGATTACTTTTAACTAATAAGCTAACAGCAGAGTAGGGCCAAGAAGAAAGCCCATTTCTACTGTCCTAAACCAATTCTAGTGTAAAACATTTACACTACATTGTTGTAGCATCCATTTCACGGTCCATGTTTTGCATGGTAAAGTCATTATGGATTATGTTTTCTTTTTTCTACTAAACAATGAACTCTGAGGTTATTAGTGGTTTAATGCAAGTCTGACAGTGGTTAAGATGTTTTTAAACTTCATTGCATGAACTGCTACAACATTGTCACAGTTTTAGGATCGTAGAAATCTGCTTTGGTTTAGATCTAGCATGGTTAGCTGTTGGACCTTAGGAGGATTCTCTGCTTCAAGTGAGATGTTGACTCCGTGTAACCTCTCAACAAAACCCCACTTTATAAAAATATCTGGGCTGTGTTAGGCAGTTGTATGTGAGGGAAGGGTCAGTTTCATCCTGTTACCAGATGAAAGCTTACAGGATGCATGTGAATTTATTTGGCAACCATATTTTATGAAGATTTGTTCAAAATTGGATAAAAATTAAAATGAAATAAAATAAAAGAATGCATCTTTTAATTCTGATTTCCTATAATACATTAATAAACAATGAATTACCATTGCATGGCCAGTGAAAGTTGTATTTGCTGTATAGCATAATGTACATATTGCAGACTGTCACTCATTTGGTCAGGGCCGTGCAGAGACCTTTGGAAGGCCAAGGGCTCAAAGATAGAAAGGGCACATTGAACAAGATCTTAAAACATCATACATCATAACAACAACCCATATTAGGGTAAAATCTAATATTTAATCGGATCATACTGTATCATTGTCATCATGCGGGAGCAATGCAAAGCAAATGTAGTCTATGTTTTCCCCAATAGGTATAATTTTCTGCTGCTGACAGAGCTGGAGGGCTGTGTTGATCTGATACTGTAGTTTTTAAACAGACCATTTACAAAATAAACCTTAATCATATCTGGCTGTTTAACATCCATAGCAACTTGGCTGCAGACACTGAAAAAGCTCAGAGGGATTAACTGTACATAATTCTGCAAGATCCAGATTTGTAAGGTTGACAAATAAATTATTGTCTTTAGATTTAGCATTTAGCAGAATCTTGAGAAACATCCATGTATTTAAGTTTAGTCAATTACTGTAACAGTGTCTTCATAGGTCAGCCTAAAAAATCTTAAAGGTCTAGGGCCCTATAAATGCTTGTATTGTAACACAAACCATATATCTAAATCTTTACCGTTTGTTTATTGAGTATGACAATGTATTCAATTTTATTTAATGGCTTCAACAGAGATTAAAAAATAATTGCACATTTAGAATTTAATTAGGAAGTTTACTTTGTAAAAGTGCAAAGAATCTTCTTGATAGTTTGATTATGTTACCATGACTACAATCTGATGCTATCTGTAATCTTTGTGTTTGAGCTGGGTTTGTTCAGAAATACATCACATGATTTTAAGCTCAGCCAATTACCCTGGCCCCCTTCTCGCAGACTTCACTAAATCAATATTTAAACAGTGATGTTGACTTTCTTAGTAGGAAGAACAGAGGCCATTTTGTTTGTTCAGGCTTTATGGGGTGAATTTTATCCAATTTGTCAGCAGCAGTGTGAACCGCCTGGTTGTCACGTTATGTTAAGGTGCAGCAGAAAGCGAACAGTCAGCAGGTGGTACTGGGGCTTTGAGGTGTGTCGTGGTACCGTTTATCTGGTTCTGATCCACAGCGGTGGGGCCAACTCTGGCTGCATCTAGTCCAGCACGGGCCGCCTGGTAAAGTTAAAGTCAGAAGTTTTCTCTGGAGCCGAAGCATTTCTGTGTTTGAAGGAGAAGACGGGTTTTTCCCACCATTTCCCTCCGGCAGCCCCCCACCCCATTCTGCACGTGCCTGCATTTGGTGTAAGGCACTAGGTTTGTAGACATTCAGTGCATTTCTTAATATCTTTCTTAAAGCCAGTAACAGGAGCAGTTGCTTGCCAAATTAAATTTATAATGTTCCACATAAAAATAGTAATAGTTTTTTTTTTTTTTTTTTTGGGGGGGGGGGGGGGTTTCGATTCACAACATCATAAATCTAGTTTTTGCTCGATCCTGGGAACACTCACACCTTAGTTAGACCTATAAAGTTCATTATTTGCCACTGTACTTTACAAGAGATCAGTAAAGTACAGTTTGCTTGTACAGTCAGGGGATTCTGTAATGTTATAACTGATTATGAGAAACTAAACAGCTATAGAGACGCTACAGGGCCGCTGTCCTGCTGACTCCTGACATGTTGGCCACTTCTTTGGATTCCATTTCTTGTGTTTCTCTGCTCTACAATTAGTGGATGTGTAAACATTTTCTGGTGTCTGCATAATAAAGTTGAGTTATTAAATCTTGAGCTTTTGTTTGCATGTGTTATTGTCCCGGCTCGTGGAGCGCATGGGGAATGTTTTACAAGGTTTTAATAGATCTGACTTTCAGGCAGGTTTTCACTATCTGATGTGTTTCAGAAATATGCCCAGTCTCTTTAAGGTCAAATATGATGTCTGCATTATGATTTTTTACTTTTTTGTGTACATGAAAAAGCTGATGTCATCCATCAGTTTTATCTTAATTTGGTACAATTTGCAGATTTGGGGTTTTGAATTGAAACATCAACAAAAGTGTGTGTGAATGCTGATCTCAAAGCAGAAGAGAAGCAGAATCTTTCCCTTGAACCTCCAGTCCTGGAATACGACACAAGAGATTGGAGGAGGTTGGAGGCCAAATATGCATTGTTGAGAAATCCTCTTAAGTCCGAGATTGATATCAAAACTCAGGATAAGTATAGGACTAGAACACAGGAATGAAGAAGTGTGGCTAAACATGGACATGGTTTGAACCCCTACTGCAATCTCCTTACCACTAAGACAAAATCTTATTGAAGATATTCTCAATACAACTACAATTTGGCAGATTTCCCTTTATGATTTAACTTTTAGAGTACATGCTGTGTAAATCATGCTAAATGTTTTTTTCCATACCTTCTAATCAACAGATATTATCAGGAGAGTTACTTCCAGACATTATGACTACAGTCAGAAGATGATCCACTATAGCAAACATTTCTTCAGTTTAAAAAATACTTTATTCTTATCCAGAGGAATATAAATCTTGTTGTAACTCACCCAAGTATAGATGGTGATGCTGTGGACAGGAAGGAAGTTCAGTAGCAGTCAGTTTTGCAACCAATCTGAAGAGACCTCTGACTGAAGACTTACAGTATGAGAACTGTCATCACATGCTAACCAGGCAGCAGAGGTGATTTTCCACAGCAACAAGTCCTTGATGGCATCATCAGTTGTAGCAGTTCTGCTAATCCACCTCATCTGCTTTTGCTGCACTAAGCAAAACAGTCATTTATCTGGCCAGACTTTCTGTCTGGCCATCTGCGTAGAAAGCCATTCGAGTTGGAGTTGTCGTTATCCGTTTAAGAGAAGGTTTAAAATTTTGCCTTCTCTCTGTGCATCTATAAAGCACTTTTAACTCCTCTGGTATTTGTGGTCAGAGTTCAGGCGTCATTTAAGCTTTTGAGATGCTAATCAGCTGCATCCTGGCTGTAAAAAAAATAAAATAAAAAAAGCAAGAACAAAAATCCTTCCCCAACTGCAGAGCACCAAAAACCTGATGAAATAAACGAGTTAATGATTTTTTTTTGTGAATTATCTTGCTATTATCTTGCTTGAATCAACAGTAATGCAAGGTTTTTGTGATGTAATCGAAGTCAGCCGACCAGGCAGCTGCAGGTTTGGGTTCAAAACTGGCTGCTGTTTTGAATTTTTCATACTTTCTTCCATCTCACCAAAAAGCTCGTTTTCAAAGAAGTGGTCCAGTCGCTCCAGGCTGGAAAACCTGATGACAGGTGCTAGAAGTTGGTCACTTCATGCAACACAGATGTGAAGCAGTTCTCAGAAATGGTGATTATGCAACCAATTATTGCTTTGGTGACTCACAGGAATGCTGAATATTTAAGCAAAGTTTCAGTGTAAACAAGAAAAAAAGCTGACAGTGATGTTCTGAACAGCCTATTATTCACTTTTCCTCAATTTCTGTAGAGTGAGAACAGATTTGACTGAATTTGGTTTCATGTTTACCTTCAGAATAGGCTGCACATTATTCCCGCTGCATTTAAAAGCTACTACAAGCTTTTATTTCTCCATTATATAATTTTCGCTTGCGGTCATAATTTCAATGACTGCTCATGTTTTGAAAACAACTCCATAAGAAAGCTATTCATATTTATGGAGACTGTTGGGACATGTACTGCAATGTGAGCTGTCACTAATTGAAATGACCTTACCAAGCTGAATTTCACTAACTTCTGTCATCTGTTCCAGATTACAGGTTAGGAGATTGGTGTAGATTTCAGGACATGGTACAGAAACAGACAGCAGCCAGTAGTCAGGGTAACACTTTATTTGACAGGTTGGCCGGTATCAGTATTACTGATTAAACTTTAGCTTTAATAACTTAAAGCTACATCATTTTTAAAGTGTAATCAGTAATACTTTTATAACAAATTTATGTCAGATCATGATTTCTTGGTTTATGTCAAGTTGTCATAACAACGGCATTTTGAATAATGTCAACTTTGTATTAAAAGTGTCATGATTTACTGAATAACAGTCTCCAGCTGAATATATGAATATAAAAATATTCATGAAGACTTATTCATGTTCATAACAGGTGTTATGTCAGTCTTATTTGCAACCTGTCAAATAAAGTTTTACCATAGTTGGCTTGGTGAGCCTCAGTTCTTGGAAAGTCAGAACTGAGAGCAGGAAGTGAACCACAGGCAGTTATAGGGGATGGTTTTCGTAGTCAAAGGGCAGAACAGGTTTAAAAATGATTTAATAATGGCATACTAATTAATAGTGACCAAAATGTGAAAACATGAATGTTTGATTAAAACTAGAACCAGTCAGATTAGAATGAATACAGCTTTATTTGTTCTCAGTATAACTTGAACATCAGATGAATCATAATTAAACGTATTGACAAGTTAAAAACAACAGATTGTTAATGCACTTCAACTCTGTAAGAACATCAGACACATTTTTTTTAATTAGAAATGTTTCATCAGCATATTGGGCTCATGTGATTCCTGCTCCAGAAAGGTGAAGGTCTCTGGACATCCTGAAGGTAAACACTGACTGGCAGGAAGACGGACACTGATGAGACATCCTACAACTCAGAGGCTGCAGGAAGAACCACGATGGTCTGCAGTGGCAGTTTATCAACATCTGAAAACGCATTGGAATATATTATGAATGTGCGGCGCCAACACGCAGTTCTGACACTATTAAGTTATTTGCAACACCCGGATGAAAATTAGTGTATATTCGGCACTGTATTACAAGTTTTATAGTAGTTTAACCCCTTAACCCTCACCCCCTAAATCACCAAACACGCTTGAAATGGCATACCCAAATTAAATCAGCTGCTGTTCTTGAACAATTTGGAGCACATGCAAAAGCTTGGTTCTTTATGAAGAAGACAAGCCAAATTTTCTATTTTTGCAGTTAAAAATACTTTAACAGTAAGTAGTTTGTAGTTATTATGTTTGTAACACAAAAAAAGAAAAATTTTGCTTCACCCAGATTTTTCATTTTTATTTCTTGTAAATGCACATTGAGTATTGAATGTATGAACTGGGAAATACAATAAATCTGTTTAGTATTCTGCTTGTGGATTTCAAGACTGATCAAAATCGCACAAAAAAGAAATGTCATTTTCGATATGTTTATTTTTGAGGATGTACAGGTGTTGTCCAAGAGTGCCATTTGGAGTCTCCAAATGGCACTCTTGGACAACATACTTCAAATGACTCTAAGTCCTCAGTGCTGCAACATACAGTCATCAATGAGGCTCTAATGAAAGATAATGGCCAGAGGAATCCTCTGGTAGACACATTACTGATAGTGGAAATTGCTTATAATTATATAAATAAAATAACATATCTGGGGGGCAGAGGGGCTTAGCGTACAGTCAGACCTCTTTCTTGCAATACGCTGTCCGTCCACCCCTCCCCCCAAGCACTCAACAGTACGCTAGCCCCCCCATGCCCCTGCTTCATCTCTCCTTCAACCCCCACCCTTCTAATGGTATGCTAACCCCTCCCCCTCAATTCCTCCTCCCTCACTCTAACAATACGCTAGCACCCCCCTCAACCGCCCCCTCACCCTCCGTTCCTCCCACTCCACCATTCCCTCGGTCCTCCATTCTCGCTCTTCGGTACGCTCTACCCACCTCGCCCTGACTGTAGCAGCGGATGACTAAAAGTTTCCAGTGTTTTCAAATGCAAAACTCGTCTGCACTCTTACGGCCATAATCATCCACTCCCATGAGTTGTGAAGTTCTGAAGAAACGCATCCAGTTTTGTGTTTCTGGTTTGTTGGTTTTTTCACCAACAGAGAGCCATGGAGAGACGATGTCTCTCCATGGCCTGTTGGTGAAAAAAAAAGTCCTGTAAACACCATTACGCATAAGGGAACATGAGAGTGCACAGAGCCCTGACACATTACGCGTTGTTACACATGCAGCTTGTGGATTCATGTCAAAACAAACCCCAAATTGCCTTATATCCTTATGATAGGACACGTGTTGGCTATGCATTGGTGACTTTAGATTTAGTTTCCGATTTGACTAGTCAGAAATATTCCAGAAAAATACAGACATGTCAAAATGAGCTCAAGCCGCTCTCTGGATATTATTGGCTCAGAAAAACCTATTTAATAACATTATTGATCGAATGTGGTTTCAATCAAAAGGGGAGGGGAAGGGGGGTGCTGCAGGCTGCCCAATAAAAGCATCATAATGGACATCGACAGAGTTTAAACCCTTAAATCTCATCCCTGGAAAATACAGTGGAAAAACCGCACACCGGCGTTCCGGTGCAGGTTAAGGGGTTAAAAAGTGTAAAATTTTAGTTGGTGAAGCCTTTCTATAAATGCATTTGATTTCAGGATATGTTTTAAATAAAGATGGATCCGAGACTCCTTGCATTTTGCATTCTAAAGTGATATGTTTTTGCTGTTTGGTTGCAGGACAGATTTTCTTTATACAGTAAGGAGGACTTCACCATGGGGGTGAAAACCTTCACCCACAGCTCAACCTCCCACAGCCAGGAGATGCTTGACAAGCTGAACGCCTTGCGCAACGAGGGTCACCTCTGTGATGTCACCATCCGGGTCCAGGACAAGCTCTTTCTAGCACACAAGGTGGTCTTGGCATGCTGCAGTGAATTCTTCCGCTCCAAGCTTGTGGGCCGGCCAGAAGACGAGGAAAAGTTTGTGTTGGACCTCCATCACGTGACGATTAGTGGCTTCGCTCCCCTTCTGGAATATGCCTACACCTCCACCCTTTCCATCAGCACAGAGAACATCATCGACGTCCTGGCAGCAGCCAGCTACATGCAGATGTTTGCCGTGGCTAGCACATGTTCCGAGTTCATGAAGTCCAGCATCCTGTGGAGCCCAACGAACAACAACAACAGCAGCAGCAGCAGCAACATGGCGGTGGATAAGGCACACGAAGCGGCACCTGAGAGCGCTTCGTCACACTGTACCCTGACGCCGCTGGATGGCAGTGTGTCCCCCGTGTCGTCTGACTGCAGCGTGATGGAGAGGAATGTTCCCATCTGCCGGGAATCCCGACGAAAACGGAAAAGTTTTGTGACAATGGCATCGCCAGAGAGCCCTCTCAAATGCACTACACAGATGGTCACCACCTCCCCTCAGATCCCCAACCCGTCACCCTCGTTTTCGGATGGCCCAGCCCAGCCGATAGAGTCTTCCCTGGCTTTTCCCTGGACGTTCCCCTTCGGCATTGACCGGAGGTTTCACTCAGACAAATCTAAGCTGACGGAGAGCCCCCGCTGTTTGGAGGCAGGTGCCCCCGGGACCTCAGAGGGCGTGGTTGCCCGCCGGCTCAGCGACTTCCTGACGTGCGAGAGCTCCAAGGTGGTGTCATCGCCGGTTGCTACAGAGGAGGAGGACGTGAGGGTGAAGGTAGAGCGACTCAGTGATGAGGAGGTTCAGGAGGCATCGTCCCAACCAGTCAGCGCCTCTCAGAGCTCCATGAGCGACCAGCAGACAGTGCCGGGGAGCGAGCAGGTCCAGGAAGAGCTTCTTATCAGTCCACAGTCCTCTTCTATAGGTGGGCTTCTAGTACCTAGAAACTCCTCCAAAAGGGCAGTATTATGTAATTAACTTTTTTGAGCTTTACAGCATGTTTTGTTATCCCATCATCAAAAACATACTTGGAGTGTCGGTTTGATTCTTTCATGCATGTTTGAGAAATCTTTTAGTCTCCTTAGCAACCATTCAGCTGTGTAAAACACCTGGATTGATCTAGCTCCACCTTCAAAACGCAGCTTCTCCTCTGAGCTGCAGTTTCCAAGCTTCCTAGTTTCTGCTTCACAGAGCACCCCTCCCCTGTTACTCCCCCACTCAGCTCCTGCAGACTAGCCAGCAGCAATTAGCAAACACCTGGTACAACTGCTCATTTGTTGAGCTACTTCTCTCAGCAACACTGGTGAAAATGTTGATAAAGGGTCAACAGAGGAGGCATGTTGTGATGCCTCCTCTGTTTGTTGGACTCCAAATTTCTTTTTTCCCCCCATTTTATTTGATTGATTTTCAGAACTTTGTGTAAACAAAAGCAAGCAAACAAAAACCACCCATCCCAAATCAACATGGAGCATGGAGTCTTCACACATAAAATACAGACAATCCCAAATATGATTTAAAGTAGCTTGTCCCCAACCTTTCGAGGACAGCGGAGTTAACAACACATTTAAGGTAAAAAGTAGTTGGTTCTTATTTCCAAATGATATCATAGCCCAGGGGGGCTTTTTGATACTGAAATTTCCCACTCTCATTGAAGAAAGCACTGACGAAAGCCGTGTAATGTCCAGGATGTGAAATTCTGTTAAGGTAACGCTACAAGTCTGCAGTACTTTTTGGCCTAGGAGGAAAGACTTTAGGTGACAGATGGAAGCTGAATCATTTGGGAATAAAATCTGCTTACATGGTAGCAGCTGTTGGTACCTCCTCAACAGGTCTCTGTATTTCACGTCGGTGCACTTTGTGCCGCATCCAAGCTTAGAGGATTGTGGCACAGAGGTGGGACTGAAGCAGAAAAAGCTGCTGTGCAAATAATAAGCAGCAAAGCGGAAAAGCAAACTGATTCTGATCACATGAACACAATGAATGCTGTGTGCATTGTGGTGACGGGCAGAGTGGCAGGTTTATGGATTTGAGATATGGAGCAATTTTTCAACGACAGAAAAAAACAGCACAAAAGTGAGAAAGATCTGAAAAAATGAGACTCCTCTGCGACTGTTGTGCGTCAGACACTTGTTTAACCTCTGAGTGAGGTTTAATTTAGTGCATCATATTCAAAATATTTAAAGGTATTAATGCCTGAATATTAATGTTTGTATTAAATGCCTCCTTAACAATGTTGAGCAGATGTGAATCCAGGAAGTTTTTAATGAGGGTCAGTGATGATCTTGGGGTGTTAGTGTAAAATATGCAAACATTAGAGGTCACTACCGCAAATAGATACAAATTGAACCATGTGAGTAAGTTGTCTTAGTACATGCTTCAAAAATGTTCTGCGTGAGACACTTCCACATCCTCCCGTTTGACAGAGGGGGCTCAAAAGTTTTCTGTACAGCTGTGGATGACTTTTTACTACACTAAACACGACTAATGATTGACTTGTTTCACTGACACTTGAAGAAGTTAGTTCAAGTACCCATCGCAGAGTACAAACCAAACCTAAAGACACTTGTAAAAATTAAACACTGTCTGGTGTCCCACTAAAGCCTTAGGGACTAACAAAATAACAGTTTCAGCAAGTAATGTGGTATAAAATTGTTGTGTGGCTCGTTACAGTCACAATGAACTCAATTTGGCTCTTAAAGCTGCTGTATGTAACTTTTTCAAAACCGTGGACTTGGCCTGAAAATTTGAACAAGCCCCACCCTCTTGCTCTCTGCTGCGTCACGCAGCCCTCCCTCCACAGCCCCTCCCGCACAGAGAAGACTAGCGTGCATGCACAGGATAGTAAACAAGGCTCCACTACGGCGGATAAGCAGCTATAGTATTGGTAGGTATCAACGTATGCTTTACATTTTAAAAATAGTCAGTTCATATTTGAACTGTCAAGCACGATGTAATAATGAGAACCTTAACCTTAACATGACCGAAATCCTAAACATTCATCTATTTGAGCCTTTTTGTGTAATTTTGACCCTGTGGATGAGTACCCAATTAAAGCTATGACCTTTATTGAAGCTGTAGGTTTTTATCAATCCATTCCTGGGGGAAGAATAGTTTAGATGTAGCATTTAAAATCCAGAATAGACATTCATGTTGATGATGAAGGTGTTGCAGTGACTATTATAGTACCGGTACATGCTGTATCCTGGGGTGTCCAAAGTGTGGCCAAGGGGCCATTTGTGGCTCTCAAAATGATTTTCTTTGGCCCTTGACCACAGGTGTAGAATAGTAAAAAGTCTTTTTCTTTTTAGGTCCAAATCCTTTTTATGTTTTGAATCTTTAATGTTATAGAGATTTCATAATTTTTTTTTTTTTTGTAAAACTAAAAAATAAAAATAAAAAACAACCTAAAAACCTAATTTTTGCATTTTTAATTTAATTAATTTTGTGACCTGCCAGTAGTTTATAATTTGCCAGTTTTGTCCCCAGGGGCNGCTCAGAAAAACCTATTTAATAACATTATTGATCGAATGTGGTTTCAATCAAAAGGGGAGGGGAAGGGGGGTGCTGCAGGCTGCCCAATAAAAGCATCATAATGGACATCGACAGAGTTTAAACCCTTAAATCTCATCCCTGGAAAATACAGTGGAAAAACCGCACACCGGCGTTCCGGTGCAGGTTAAGGGGTTAAAAAGTGTAAAATTTTAGTTGGTGAAGCCTTTCTATAAATGCATTTGATTTCAGGATATGTTTTAAATAAAGATGGATCCGAGACTCCTTGCATTTTGCATTCTAAAGTGATATGTTTTTGCTGTTTGGTTGCAGGACAGATTTTCTTTATACAGTAAGGAGGACTTCACCATGGGGGTGAAAACCTTCACCCACAGCTCAACCTCCCACAGCCAGGAGATGCTTGACAAGCTGAACGCCTTGCGCAACGAGGGTCACCTCTGTGATGTCACCATCCGGGTCCAGGACAAGCTCTTTCTAGCACACAAGGTGGTCTTGGCATGCTGCAGTGAATTCTTCCGCTCCAAGCTTGTGGGCCGGCCAGAAGACGAGGAAAAGTTTGTGTTGGACCTCCATCACGTGACGATTAGTGGCTTCGCTCCCCTTCTGGAATATGCCTACACCTCCACCCTTTCCATCAGCACAGAGAACATCATCGACGTCCTGGCAGCAGCCAGCTACATGCAGATGTTTGCCGTGGCTAGCACATGTTCCGAGTTCATGAAGTCCAGCATCCTGTGGAGCCCAACGAACAACAACAACAGCAGCAGCAGCAGCAACATGGCGGTGGATAAGGCACACGAAGCGGCACCTGAGAGCGCTTCGTCACACTGTACCCTGACGCCGCTGGATGGCAGTGTGTCCCCCGTGTCGTCTGACTGCAGCGTGATGGAGAGGAATGTTCCCATCTGCCGGGAATCCCGACGAAAACGGAAAAGTTTTGTGACAATGGCATCGCCAGAGAGCCCTCTCAAATGCACTACACAGATGGTCACCACCTCCCCTCAGATCCCCAACCCGTCACCCTCGTTTTCGGATGGCCCAGCCCAGCCGATAGAGTCTTCCCTGGCTTTTCCCTGGACGTTCCCCTTCGGCATTGACCGGAGGTTTCACTCAGACAAATCTAAGCTGACGGAGAGCCCCCGCTGTTTGGAGGCAGGTGCCCCCGGGACCTCAGAGGGCGTGGTTGCCCGCCGGCTCAGCGACTTCCTGACGTGCGAGAGCTCCAAGGTGGTGTCATCGCCGGTTGCTACAGAGGAGGAGGACGTGAGGGTGAAGGTAGAGCGACTCAGTGATGAGGAGGTTCAGGAGGCATCGTCCCAACCAGTCAGCGCCTCTCAGAGCTCCATGAGCGACCAGCAGACAGTGCCGGGGAGCGAGCAGGTCCAGGAAGAGCTTCTTATCAGTCCACAGTCCTCTTCTATAGGTGGGCTTCTAGTACCTAGAAACTCCTCCAAAAGGGCAGTATTATGTAATTAACTTTTTTGAGCTTTACAGCATGTTTTGTTATCCCATCATCAAAAACATACTTGGAGTGTCGGTTTGATTCTTTCATGCATGTTTGAGAAATCTTTTAGTCTCCTTAGCAACCATTCAGCTGTGTAAAACACCTGGATTGATCTAGCTCCACCTTCAAAACGCAGCTTCTCCTCTGAGCTGCAGTTTCCAAGCTTCCTAGTTTCTGCTTCACAGAGCACCCCTCCCCTGTTACTCCCCCACTCAGCTCCTGCAGACTAGCCAGCAGCAATTAGCAAACACCTGGTACAACTGCTCATTTGTTGAGCTACTTCTCTCAGCAACACTGGTGAAAATGTTGATAAAGGGTCAACAGAGGAGGCATGTTGTGATGCCTCCTCTGTTTGTTGGACTCCAAATTTCTTTTTTCCCCCCATTTTATTTGATTGATTTTCAGAACTTTGTGTAAACAAAAGCAAGCAAACAAAAACCACCCATCCCAAATCAACATGGAGCATGGAGTCTTCACACATAAAATACAGACAATCCCAAATATGATTTAAAGTAGCTTGTCCCCAACCTTTCGAGGACAGCGGAGTTAACAACACATTTAAGGTAAAAAGTAGTTGGTTCTTATTTCCAAATGATATCATAGCCCAGGGGGGCTTTTTGATACTGAAATTTCCCACTCTCATTGAAGAAAGCACTGACGAAAGCCGTGTAATGTCCAGGATGTGAAATTCTGTTAAGGTAACGCTACAAGTCTGCAGTACTTTTTGGCCTAGGAGGAAAGACTTTAGGTGACAGATGGAAGCTGAATCATTTGGGAATAAAATCTGCTTACATGGTAGCAGCTGTTGGTACCTCCTCAACAGGTCTCTGTATTTCACGTCGGTGCACTTTGTGCCGCATCCAAGCTTAGAGGATTGTGGCACAGAGGTGGGACTGAAGCAGAAAAAGCTGCTGTGCAAATAATAAGCAGCAAAGCGGAAAAGCAAACTGATTCTGATCACATGAACACAATGAATGCTGTGTGCATTGTGGTGACGGGCAGAGTGGCAGGTTTATGGATTTGAGATATGGAGCAATTTTTCAACGACAGAAAAAAACAGCACAAAAGTGAGAAAGATCTGAAAAAATGAGACTCCTCTGCGACTGTTGTGCGTCAGACACTTGTTTAACCTCTGAGTGAGGTTTAATTTAGTGCATCATATTCAAAATATTTAAAGGTATTAATGCCTGAATATTAATGTTTGTATTAAATGCCTCCTTAACAATGTTGAGCAGATGTGAATCCAGGAAGTTTTTAATGAGGGTCAGTGATGATCTTGGGGTGTTAGTGTAAAATATGCAAACATTAGAGGTCACTACCGCAAATAGATACAAATTGAACCATGTGAGTAAGTTGTCTTAGTACATGCTTCAAAAATGTTCTGCGTGAGACACTTCCACATCCTCCCGTTTGACAGAGGGGGCTCAAAAGTTTTCTGTACAGCTGTGGATGACTTTTTACTACACTAAACACGACTAATGATTGACTTGTTTCACTGACACTTGAAGAAGTTAGTTCAAGTACCCATCGCAGAGTACAAACCAAACCTAAAGACACTTGTAAAAATTAAACACTGTCTGGTGTCCCACTAAAGCCTTAGGGACTAACAAAATAACAGTTTCAGCAAGTAATGTGGTATAAAATTGTTGTGTGGCTCGTTACAGTCACAATGAACTCAATTTGGCTCTTAAAGCTGCTGTATGTAACTTTTTCAAAACCGTGGACTTGGCCTGAAAATTTGAACAAGCCCCACCCTCTTGCTCTCTGCTGCGTCACGCAGCCCTCCCTCCACAGCCCCTCCCGCACAGAGAAGACTAGCGTGCATGCACAGGATAGTAAACAAGGCTCCACTACGGCGGATAAGCAGCTATAGTATTGGTAGGTATCAACGTATGCTTTACATTTTAAAAATAGTCAGTTCATATTTGAACTGTCAAGCACGATGTAATAATGAGAACCTTAACCTTAACATGACCGAAATCCTAAACATTCATCTATTTGAGCCTTTTTGTGTAATTTTGACCCTGTGGATGAGTACCCAATTAAAGCTATGACCTTTATTGAAGCTGTAGGTTTTTATCAATCCATTCCTGGGGGAAGAATAGTTTAGATGTAGCATTTAAAATCCAGAATAGACATTCATGTTGATGATGAAGGTGTTGCAGTGACTATTATAGTACCGGTACATGCTGTATCCTGGGGTGTCCAAAGTGTGGCCAAGGGGCCATTTGTGGCTCTCAAAATGATTTTCTTTGGCCCTTGACCACAGGTGTAGAATAGTAAAAAGTCTTTTTCTTTTTAGGTCCAAATCCTTTTTATGTTTTGAATCTTTAATGTTATAGAGATTTCATAATTTTTTTTTTTTTGTAAAACTAAAAAATAAAAATAAAAAAAAACCTAAAAACCTAATTTTTGCATTTTTAATTTAATTAATTTTGTGACCTGCCAGTAGTTTATAATTTGCCAGTTTTGTCCCCAGGGGCAAAAACTTCGGAGGCGACTGTTATAATCAGACTCTGTTACTCTGCTTCCGGAGTTTCCTACCCTCCACACTTTTATCAAACGGTCCCAGCAAAATTTACAAGGATTGTCTGTATTGTCATAATGATTGAAACTGGAATTATTTTCCCCTAAATGATTAGGGGAAAATAATCATTTTCTCCTTTTATATATGCCTTTTATATAAAGGCATATAAAGGCCTTTATATGCATATAAAGGCCTTTATATGCCTTTATAAGGCAAATAAAGGTCTATGCCTTATAAAGGCATAGACCTTTATAAGGCATAAGGGATGCCCCGTAAAGGCATAGACCAATCTAAGCTAAGCTCATCTGATATTACCCCCTCTACATTCACAGACATGATTCATGGCAGAGTTTTATGCATTTACATATATTTGGTTTTATTTAAAAACTAATATTGTATACATATATGCCTTTACAGTAATTATACATTAGCTAAGAAATTCTACAATGTATGGAATGTAATTAATATGTACTAGCAAAGTTTAGATAATTAAAGTTGTAAAACAAACAAGATTCTGGTATTTAAACTTTATGTGATTCTTTTTCATTGAAGTTATGAGAAGTGAAATGGGAAATCGGATGCAATGTCCTTCACAAGTAGGTGACGGTAAAGTCCCTTTAAGTTGACTCCCACCCGTCTTAAGACGGTATAAGA
>NW_015114671.1:0-21597 GCF_001443285.1 Poecilia latipinna | reverse complement strand
GGCCACATGTGTCCCGCGGGCCTTGAGTTTGACACATGTGGTATAAGAGGATGTACTTTCCCCAGCACTCATGTCTATGTGGCAGATAAGTTACTGTGGCTCTGTGGGTAGCGTAGTCATCTTGTGATTGGAAGGTTGTAGGTTTGATTCCAGCTTCCTTCTGTCAATGTGCTTCTGGGAAAGGCACATTAACCTCAAATTGCCTACTGATCTGCATCTCAGTGTATAAATAGGTGAATGTGAGTCTAAATACTGTATAAGTTCAGTCCATTTACCATCATAGTTGACTGAATGTGAGCGAATAGCATAAATGTGATAAAATGTGGTTTATCGCATAAGCCTATATGACATGTAATTCAAAGAATTATATATATTTTAAATTGCATAGATAACTTGATTGTTATGAAATTAAAACATTGTGCTTTATGTATTTAAAATAAATATACTTATTAAATTAATATAACTTTAATAATACCAAATACATAAACCTAAGGATTATGCAATTAAAATAAATAGGCTTTATTACACTGATGAATATGAATCATGTAAAGTTTATTTGATAGGTTTGCATTAAAATTCTCTACAAAAAAGTTAAATGGAAATTTGTCATAATAAAATTACATAAATCTCACAGGGTTAAGTATTCTGTGAGTGTAAGACATTTTCATATAGTTTTATCATATAGTATAGCCTCCATGAATCACTCTCTCCTCTTTCTCCTCCCAGGATCAATGGATGAAGGTGTGTCAGAAAGCCTGCCTTCCATGCAGAGCACCTCTAACGCTGGAGGACACGCAGAGGATGATGAGAGGTACCTTTGTCAGAACTTGCCATGAACGTGTCATAAGTCATAAACAACTTATAGACATGAAGCTCATCACAGCATGTCTGGACCACCCCTGTTTAGGTAATTCATCTGGACCTGAGGTGATGCACCCAATCTAACTAGTGGGGTTTCATTTTTTTATTTTTTATTTTTTTTGTCAAATTCGCAAGAGACGCGATTTATTTTATGAGAACTGACTTCCATTCAAGAGGATCATCTGCAAATATCACACATAAAACGACTGACTCATGTTGTCATCCTCACCTACCACTTAGTCAAGGGATTTTTTTAAAGGTGTGAACTTGATGGAACTGAGGAAGAGTTAGAAGTGCGGACTCCACTTTTTTGAAAGGATTACATGTTTCCACACACCTCCCCTGTATACATACATCCACCTTAAGGTTTTAAGTGGTGGTGAAGGTTGTCGAGCATCTTTTAGCTTCTTGCTTTACCCTCTGGTTACTTTTTTAACTGCATAAAATGATATGTTGGTATATTTTGTTAGTCAAGTAATTGGCGGAATAATGCTTTGTTCTGTTGATCTCAGAATAAGGATCTCAGATGTTGAAGCTGGGTTTGATGTCACACCGGAGGAGATGGCGTTCTGCATTGCATAAGCAAGACTACCTTGGAATTTTTAGTTTGGACAGTGTTGACTGTTCTAGCCGAATGATTGGTAAAGAAGACTAACATTAAGCTCCATATGTCAGAGTTATTGGAAATTGATTGATTATGTCTAAAAACAGATGCTGGATGTGGTAGGAATTCAATCAGTTTCACCATAGTTACCAATTTTCCAAAAATCATGAACTATCAAATTAAATATTTCATGGTTTCCCCAGGAAATGAGAAACATCAGGCGCAAATCGTGACACCGCACCTACCGTGGCACTTCTGGTGGCATGTGTCACGGCTGCCACTGTTTTCGGGGCTAGCGGTCAGTGTTGTTACTGCCTTCGGCTGACTTCGGCACCTTCCAAGTGTTTCCGCGACCTCATACTGGCACCTCCCACGCCTCACGGACCGCTCTCACCTATTGTCGCTGACGAGATTTAGGGCGGTCATCTTAGAGCGGTCGACCGCTCCACTCAGCGTTATACGTTTGACAGGCACAATGACATATTTGAGCATTTAATCTTTTATAACACGCTGTTTTGTTACTAGAAACCTTATACAAACAGCTACATTTATAAGCAATTGTATTTTTAAAGTATTTTTTAATTGTATTATACATAGTTAAGCATATTTAAATATGCTTAGTGGGGAAAACAATAGAATAGGAATAGAATATTCTTTGGTGACAGCTTCTGTGTCAGATTTAATATGAATGAATTTATAATTAATGAAAACAACAGTGGATCTGGCACAAAGTATTGCATTTCCTCTTAAGTGTTGTGTTCCCTTAAAAAAGCAAATTTGCTGTGGTCTATTTTTTATACAGTCTCAAATTTCAGTTTCCAATAAAGAGCCTCAGTGAAAACATGTTGACAGCTGCCATAAGGTGTCACTTGTGCCACGGGCTTCCGGGTAAGGTGCCACTTGTGCCACCTTACCACCGGGTAAGTTGGCACTTAATTCTATTTGTTTGAACTAAAGTTATTCATATGCTACATTCTATCTGAAACAGACAGATTGAGGTCACAGCAGCCCGTGGCACCCATGGCCATGGGCTGCTTTGCCGCCTTACTACTGGGTAAGGTGGCACAAGTGGCCATGGGTGCCACGGGCTGCTGTGACCTCATTCTATCTGTTTCAGACAGAATGTAGCATATGAATAACTTTAGTTCAAACAAATAGAAATAAAATTAAAACATAATTCTCATACATATTTAAATATACAGCCGGTGTTCAGACTTAACAGAGAAAGACAACTCCTGCACTGAATCCATGTCAGATGGGACCTCTTCTGCAACAGCTGATAATAGCTACCACTAGGTACCACTACAACTGACACTCGGTTGCCATGGTATGTCAGTGCTGACAAGCTCCTGTCAGTTCCGGATTATAATTATTTTCATACAATGACCTTAATATAATGATATTGATTATTAAAGCGGGTAAGTTCCAACAATGCCTGTTAACCAACAGGTTCCACTGTAATAGTGACAGTGGTAGATTCAATTACTTTGGCCATCTTCCTTCAATTAAATTAAGTCAAAAATATTCAAGGATAATTAACCAATACAATTACCATTGAAATACAAATTTATAAACAGGCAATATAAGTAACACGTTTTCCAAAAACTGTCATTGCCATCCCCCAAAACATCGGCACCAGTTGTGACAGCTCTGAAACATCCTGGACACCTAACAGCAGCTCTAGTGGAGGCCAGACTCAGCTGTTACAAAGGTGCCGAAACCAATGGCATCCCTGATACCTGCTGTGTATTTGATTAATTCAACGACGAAAGGAGTCGGCTGGATTATTCAGATGAACTTTAGTGAATAAATAGGATGAATGAATCATACAAAACGTGTAGGAATTCAGCTAACATAGGTCTTTCTGTGAAAAAAACTCTGAAAAATTCTTTCTTCTTCGTCTGTCTTCAAGTTCTTCTTCTACTAGTTATAAAGCATCATGGGATATGTAGTCCATTTGGCGAAGCCAGTGGCAACCATGGTGTCAATGTCTATGGTGGCAACACTGGCAGCTAGCCCCGAAGACAGTGGCTCTTGTGGCGCATAATGACACCTGCCACCGGAAGTGCCATTAGTAGGTGCGGTGTCACGATTTGAGCTCGGCCCTGCTGCAGTAAATATACTAAGCTTGGGGGTAGTGCAGTCCACCAGCTATCTTAAGTTGCAAAAATTTGGCGGTACATGAGCAGGCGTCATAATTTGGAAATTATAATAATGTGAGGCCAGCGGGCAGGTTCAGGGATGGCACAATTGGTGTGAACACCCTCGTGCCCAGTTCAATTTGTCAACTATAAACCTAGCTAATAGTCTTTATTGTCACTGTTACTGCTGAATAACAAACCTATTTAAAATAAATAACGCTTAGTGTGGCGGGGGAGTAAAGCCTGGTGGCCCTCCAGGCTTATGATACACTAAGGGAAACCCTGAATATATCATATCAAATGTAGGATTTAACGCCAAAAAGTAAACATTAAAGTACACATAGGTAATGTTCCATGTATCCACCAAATCAAGATTGTCTCTGGTGTTCTTTGTTTCTGTTTTAGGCTGGAAGGTATTCAGTATCCATACCACCTCTATATAAGTCCATCGGCTCGACCTGGCACCAATGGCCCAGACCGGCCTTTTCAATGCCCAACCTGTGGAGTCAGATTCACACGCATTCAAAACCTGAAACAGCATATGCTCATACACTCCGGTAGGTGGGACCAAGTCAAACAAAAGTATTGCAGTATTGATGTTTTGCACGTGAAATCAGGCTCTTCCCCACTCCGCCTTGATGGAAGTCAAAACACTTGAGTGAAGCTGACCCCTTAACTTCTGGAAACCAGACAAACATGGTGTCAAATGTTTGTGTTAGGTTTGAGATGGTTTGTGCAGCAAAAATTTTCATTTATGCCACTATCATTTCAAAGATATTAATAAATGTTTTCATGATGTCCCCTGTGCCAGATCACTTCAAAGTTTCTCCGATTTATCCCTGTCATCACAAATCAAACATGAGGAAGAACCCCACTGAATCTGCAATGTCATGTATTGTATGTTGACGTTTTTATCCCACTGAGTAAAACCGTGTAAACATGCCTGCGTAGATGTTGCAGTCGCTGGTATTGGATCTGGAAAGTCAATTGTTGGTTCCTTTCCGCCGATGAAACGTAAAAAGCCTGTACAGTTGTCCTTGGTCGTATTTTGTGCAGTAAATCCCTCTCACTGATATCTAGTATCCAGCGTTGATATTTCCTTGTGCTTCTCTGGGGTTTTGGAAATGGAATAAAAAAAAAAAACTCCCGTCATATGCTGCTGATCACCATATTCCGACATTTGTTGTGGCTCCCTTTTACACTAATCTCCGCAAATGGGCAAGAAATGTCTTTAATGCTCTGTAAATTGTCTTTAAGCTTCAGTACCCTGAAAGTTTTGACACTATAATTTAGTTATTTTCTAAAAAATTATCTGTGTTTCTATTGTATAGTTTATCATCATATAATGATATATTTACCAACATTGATATTGGTTTTTATTTTCGGTCAGATAAATACAACTGACATTTACAACCAATATTTATCTCCATATTATTGCCATTTATTCCTGGGAAGAGGGGAGGACATTGGTCATGTGTTATTTGTTTGGTCATATGTCGGTGACAGTGATGCAGCAAAGGATTGTGGGGACTCGTGACTTTTTGGGTTTTAAGCAGGAGGTGTCAGAAAAGTTACCACAGGGATAACTGGCTGGTGGCGGCCAAGCGTTCATAGTGACGTCGTTCATAGCAACGTCGCTTTTTGATCCTTCGATGTCTGCTCTTCCTATCATTGTGAAGCAGAATTCACCAAGCGTTGGATTGTTCACCCACTAATAGGGAACGTGAGCTGGGTTTAGACCGTCGTGAGACAGGTTAGTTTGACCCGACTGATAATGTGTCGTTGCTATAGTAAACAACACAGAGGGATTGGCGCAGTCAGCAGGGAGGTCGGTTTTTATTTTCCAAGTATCAAAAGAGTAGTGAAGTGTGTGTGTGTGTGTGTGTGTGTGTGTGTGTGTGTGTGTGTGTGTGTGTGTGTGTGTGTATAAAATATTAGTATTTCTATCCCTGATGTTTTTATTTTTATTTCGTTTGATGTTTGATAATAAAAATACAGTTGCACCAAGATCTTAAAAGAAAAAAGCTTTAATTAAGTTTGAAAAGACAAAACTGGGAAAAATTGTTGACTGAAGAACCTTTTAGGAGGAACAAGGGAAGAAATTTAAACTGAATTATGTTTTCCTTGTTTTGTCCCGTTCCTCCAGGCATTAAACCTTTCCAGTGTGATCGCTGTGGGAAAAAGTTCACACGGGCCTACTCCCTAAAGATGCATCGGCTGAAGCACGAAGGTAAACGCTGTTTCCGGTGCCAGATTTGTAGCGCCACATTCACGTCCTTCGGTGAATATAAGCACCACATGAGGGTCTCCCGACACATAATCCGCAAGCCGCGGATTTATGAGTGCAAAACATGCGGCGCCATGTTCACCAACTCTGGCAATTTAATTGTACACCTGAGGAGTCTGAACCATGAGGCATCCGAGCTAGCAAACTACTTCCAGAGCAGGTGAGGAGTTTGGGGGCGTTGGCCCCCCTCATTTACTCAGATCTCCCCTGGTTCAGATAATAACTCCAGTTTACATGCTGATGTCTGAAGTTCATTGGATCGTTGTCCTCATTTGGTTTTGTTTCTGAGATGATAAGTGATTTGAAGTTTTTTGCTTTAACATGTGGAGATTTAATGACTCATTCCAAATCAGGTTTCCATTTCAAGATGTTAAACCTTTTCATAACTTATTGGAGGCAGAATATTATTTACATCTGAAATTTATGCCACAAAAGGGACGGCTGGAATACTGAATAGCATTTAATGAAAATTTTTTTCTGGTATTGCAGGGATGATGTTAGTGTAATTTTTTTTTTTATTGTAAAATGAGTAATTGTTGTTATCATCGATCATTAAATTTATTTTCAAGTGTCCCATAAATGATGCAGTTTTACTTATAAGAAAAAAAACATCCTTCTGCAACTGGTTGGACCCACAGTCTAGATCATTCCCAGAAGATTCAGAATTTAATGCTAAATTGCTGCTAAAGATTTTGACAACCAAACAAAAGAATATTAAGGATCAACTATGCATCCATCTTTGATTGAGACCAACATTTAAAATTTTTTGGATGATTAAAAGCGATGAATGTATATGGATAAAGAAATCAGTTAATGTCCAAAAACACATAAAAACTAAAAGGTAGGGTGACTCAGAGAGGAAAAAAAACGTCATGTATCAGATGTTTTTTTTTTTTTTTCTTTTTCCTTTTTTTTCATTTTGTTATATTACACAAAATTCTGTGTACTTTGTTTGGGATTGTATGTGGTAGATCAACATAATATCATACATAATTGCACCGTGAAGATGAAATTTATGTACATTTGCAGTTTGGTTGTATTATTTTTTAAAATTATTATTAAAATCTGCAAAGTGTGGCATAGATTTTTACTTAGTCCAATTAACTTAGCTTTGATATTACCATTAAAATCCAGTGCAACCACTTTCCTTTGTAAGTCACCTGGTTATTAAACAGACTCCATATTCGTTTCTTTTTAACTAGCCAATATCTATATCCAAAGTAAGTATTGCTGTTATGACGGATAACAATAATCCAACTATATTTAGTTGGATTCTGACATGAAGTTCCATGCATTCAAGCTTTGGTTGCAAATTACATGTATTGCCAGTTATATATGCTGGTTGTATGGTTTTATTAGCTAGAATGCTAACAACTTAGCATTCTAGGAATTTGTTGCAAGAAGAAAAAGGAAGCTACTTCCATTACAATACAGGGTTTCCCCCAGAAAACTTGCTAAGCTCGGTGGTCAGGGTGACGAGGCGATCCACCATGTTTTTGTATGAAAAGATGTGAAGTAGACAGGAAAAGTAAAAATATTACTGGGTAATTATATGTTACAGGAAAACATCGCCAGCAAAACGCTACTTAAACCCACAACTAGTCTTAAAAACAACATATTAAAAAATGCAATTAAAATTAATATCAATTATTTGCACTTCTTCAAATACAAATTAGTAAACTGCAATTATAACTTATTGCTATTTAGGTTGGCCAGTTAAACTCCTCCCCCTCTCCCAGATTTCACTAACACATAAGCTGTTAGAGCTGCAGAGATGTTCTTAAGTCAGATTTGAGATTTTCAGATCTTCATGCGGCCGCGCTCATTAACTCTGGCTGCCTAAGCAAAGCATTTGATATGGTTTGTTACATCGTGTAACTGGAAAAGTACTAAAAAAAAAAAAATAATATAAAACCAGCATGAAGCATGACTACGAGGAGAGCGAGAGCTGAACCTGCATGATGAGTGGTTAGCGTTGGTTCGTTAACCACTAACGAACCAACGTATGCGCCCAACAGGGACCACGTACGTAAACGACAGGGAAGACAGAGCCACACGCTGGGCAGCGTTTTGAGTTGTAAACACTACACATAATGTTTTGTTCACAATTATAAGTCATTCTCACCGCTCGGTCAACACGCACCTCGGAAAGCTTTACTACAAGTTATTTGTGTGGTTCACATTGAGCTGCGCAACCAGAGCCAACGCGGTGCATTTTAGACTCTTACGTTGATGTGAAGTTTGCCAAATACAAATAATTCCACACAGTAAAGCTAGTAAAGCATGGTGGGCCACCAGGCTTATGATACACTGGGGTAAACCCTGCAATATTCAGTAGTAATATTGTGGTTGCATGTTTTCCTGATGTCACAAAGAATATTAACCATGCCGCACTTTTCAGATTTTTATTCATTAATAGTTTTTAAAATTGTCCAATTTACTTTCCTCTTACGGTTATGTGGCATTCTGAGTTGATCTATGAGATAAAACAACTACAAAAAAAACAACTTATGGCCAGATAATATAATCTGTCACCAGATAGATTGTTGCTAAGGAGGAAAAGCTGCAGTATTTAATCAATTTTTAATGCTTATTGCCTTACAGGTGCTGTAATAACTCTTTTTAAAACCATCAGTTCCTGAGTCTTGTTTTAGGACAATAGTTTTGGATTGCTTAAATCAGTTTTTTGCTGTTCCAGATAAGTCTAATGTTTTTTAGTTGGAATTTAGTTGTTTAGAAAGGTTAATTTTACAATTTAAAGAAATTTTCATTTGCACATCAAACCTCGGCTTGACCCTGATCTGCCATGACAAAAACAAACTGATAACGTTAATTAATCATGATCACATAAACAACAGTTCTTAATACTGCCTTCTATTAAAAATCAATGATTCATGACAAGATTAAAAACCCAGAAGAGGGATGTAAAAGTGGAGCTCAGGTTTTATGAAAAGGATTTGCACTGAAGACGTATTACACTTTGTTTTCCATTGACTGGTCTGTATATCACCTCACAATTTCCGTCTGCAGCAAGAAAACGAATAGGCCGCTGTGCGTAAAGGAGCTCATCAGTTTCACTTCTTGGTACAGTTTGTTCCCAGAGTATGTAAAATAATGTTAAACCAGGTCCTGCCGATTAAGACATCACACTTTTTTGCACTTCTACCCAAAACCTTCCCAAACAAAACCATTTAATAAACTCCAAAGTTCAACTTAGGCTAATTAAATGGTTGATCTGATGAGCGATACAGCATCTGAACTGCTGATTTTCCGATCTTTTGGAATCAGTCAGGCTGGCAGGTTTCCCACTATTATTAGTATTTACTAATTGTGTGAACTTTTCAAAGGGCAGGATATTTTTAATACACTAAATCCATATTTTTTAGCAATACAAGTGGGTTCTACATCACTTGTGTTGTCTTTCAAGAAATAGAAGTGGTTCATTTTTCCCAAAAGTCAAGGTATTCATTTTTATGTCTTCACAGAGAGGACTTATTAAAAATAAACATTCAGTTTGCACTCACTTCTCGGACAGCTTTTGTTTTAAAGAAACAAAAAGTCTTTAAAATATAATAGTCAGAATACTTCTTTAAGAAGTCAGACGTTTTCTTCTCCCCCTCCCCCAGACTTTTCCACTTCTTAATCAACTCAAGCCCTCACAGGTTGACGGGACTCATATGGGCCATTGACTGCTCAAGTGTTTTATGGTAGAAGGTCTGTGCCTGAGATCATAAGTGTGGAAAATTGTCTGGCTGCTCAGGCGGACTCTTAATTCCCTTTCTACGTCTTCACATAAAAAACAATGTGTTTATTGTGCTGTAGATGCAGATTTTCAGACCCGTCTCAGAGTCAGATGTGTTCAGAACTTAACCATTTCATCTGGATACTTTGCTTTAATATCCAAAACTGATCAGGTATACATGTGTACAGGTGTACATTTTAAACCAGGTGATTGGACTTGTTTGAACTAAACTAGAGATCCAATACTGAGTGCACATTCAATTGAATCAGATTATGCTGTGATGCTGTTTTACAGACAATTGTGTGTTCATTGAATCTTATTAGGGCTGCACAATATATAGCCAAAACGTTGCAATAACAATATCAGTGGGTGTAATATTCACATCGCAAAGGACTGTTTAGAGTGCAATAATTGTTGGCAAATATATTCAAGTGTTGTGAATGTGCAGCTTCCATGCTAATGTAATACTTAGGTGGGTGAACAGTTTCATGGCAGCAGAGGATCATACTTGACCTTAATGATGTTTCTCAAAAGCCTAAAGATGACAAAGTCATGGAAAGAAGAAAATAGGCATATTAGCAACAGATATTGTCCTCACGATATTTACTAATATACAGCTCTAACAATAAGAATAACTCAAATTTGGGCAAAACCCATAAATGTAAGATTCACATAAAGTGGTCAAGTCAGATAAAATGCTATTCAAGTCACCCATTGAAAATTTCTGTATTTTTTTCAAATGCATTCTTTTTCTAAACCTATTTCCAATACCATTTAACCCTAAATCTGATCTATAATAAGAAAAAATAGGTGTTTTGTAAACTTTAAAAGCATTTAGATGAAAATGTCCCAGTGCCATGGGACCAACAAAAAGTTGTAGCATTGGGCAGATGAAATGGGCATAATCCATATGTGAAACAGTATTCCATGTTTTCCAATGAGGCACCAGCTGCTGTGTGTTTTTTTTAAAGGGATTTCAAACATGAGAACAATGTTAGGAATTTCTCAAAGGGGCAGCTGTTACACTGAAACTGAGCAAACACAGGCTTTCACATTGTTATTCATGTCTTTGTTAGTCTGGAGCTTCTTGTTAGTGAAAACAGAAGAGTCAACGAAATGGATAGGCCACAACCAAAGTTATTGTAGCAAGTTTTTCCTAACTTCCATTTTAGCGTCATTGTGACTGTTGTTGTTACATTGTGGCTTTAGCTGAGCTTTTAGGTAGAAACCAGCAGTCAGCTGCTGGAAACAAGGCGCTCCTGCTCCACCAATATCCCAAGCTGTCTAAAGATTCTTGGCAAAAGTCAAGTGAATTGGAACGCTTTTGCTTTCTGACCTCCTCTATAATGTTGTGTCTTAGTTATACTGCCAAAACTTTAGCAAGGTTAGATAAATTTATTTAATTTGATTATCACACCAGCTACAGATAATCACTAATAGATTAAAAGTCTATTTATAATGTGGCTGCACAACATCACAGTAATATTGTGGCCATAAGTTTACAGCAGAGATGGGCAACATCAAATTGTTTATTATTGTCAGGGTAAAGTATAATGGTGATGAGGATTAGTAATCTTGTTTTATAACCACAACCTGTATGGTTTTGTTTGTTAACCCAAAACTCTGGCTGTGGTTTTTGTCATCTCTGAACTGAACAAAGTGTGTTTTCAAAGTGTCAAGAAATACTCCACATCAGGCAGGTCTTTATTATATTAATATTATGTTGATTATAAAGTTGTGATGTATTGTCATGTTTTTGGAGTAAATTTACCAACCCATATGTTGTGCCTGAAATGATCCATTACTAATCCTGTCAAACAGTGTAATCAATGGGCTCTACTGCAATAAATTCTCTCTGCTCTGATTATGTCTGGTTCACATAGCAACATTTTCTAATTATCAGCCCATTTTTAAAACCTGAAAGACCCACATTTCTGATGCTAAAACATTTAAGGACAATAAGTTTATGTGGTTCTTCAGATTTCACTCCCCCACATTCAGCTGTCAGATGGGAAATCTTACAAAACCTCACAGGACCAAACGTGAGTTCAGTGTAAACCAACATGGCCGATTGGGAAGAAGCAACAGCGATAGCTTGTGGACTACATTTAACAGAGAAAAAAACAATACAAAGATGTATGTAACGTCCTCCAGACTTTCAAGTAGCCACGGCAGATATTTTGTCTTTCTTGTATTGTCGATTCTCCTCTTGTGTTTCTATAATTTTTGGTTCTAATTGGCTAAACGTCACATTCAACAAGTTGTTGTCGTTTTTCTTAAGGGAAAACCACACACGCTGCGATATCGGGATAAGATGATCCAGCATGTTGAATATCCCTGATTTAAACGTGAGCATTCCTGAATGGACCAGATCTGTTAACATTCCACACTCAGCAGGAGGAAGATCTCTTAACATTGCCGTGGTCTTAGGGTGACGCTCAGCAGAAACAGGGGCTGATGGTGGTGGTAAGGGGAGAGGAATGTCCCGTCAGACTGTTGATTCTTGAAACAACACAAAAAAACTAGTGAAAGCATGCATGAGGTTAGTGCCACCCTGCCAGAGTGTGGACAGGGTAAAAAAAACTGGTGGGGTCCAAATGACTTTATTTGAGAAATATTTATTTTGGATGTAAAGACAATACAGTAATAAAAAAAACTGTTTGGTTTTTAGAAATTAAAATAAAATATCGTCACATGGATGTCGCCATGTTGTTTACACTGTAATGCATTCGGTGTAAATGACATTCGTCATTGTCTAAGTCCTGTTTTGAAAATTAGGACTTAGACAATTTTGCTAAGTCCTAATAGCATAATTGCCTATGTCCAGGAAATCATGCTATTAGGCAGACGATGGGTTCGATTGCACTAGCTCTGTCCAATGTAAACAGCGATGAGTAACATCTTTAGGCCTTTTCAAATTGAACCAGAGCTCACTGAAATGGCAATGTAGAAATCACAAGAGGCGATGAAGACGAGTAGGACCAAATGGAGGAAGTGGTGGGAGTTGGCTGAAGAAGCTGGTGCTTGCTGCTGCTGCCCTCAGCTTCATAAATAAAACATTGAATGACACGTAGCTCTGGTCAGTCTGTGTGATCCGGTAAGGAGATCTGTGTCCGGTCTGATCTTTCGTTAGGTAACACCTATTTGGGGTCCAGTCTTCAGTCCAGTGTCAGGTCTGTGGTTTCACATTCAGTTCTGTTGGCAGTAGGTACTGAATGATAAACAGCAGCTCAGGTAAAGTTAGCCTTCCTGTGTTTACTCTGTAGTTTCAAGTACAGAACGGACACAAAACACATCATCGACCCAGCAGGTGAAAAAGTGGTGACTTCCTTGGGTGAAAAATATAAGGGAAGATATACAATTTTAGAAGTTATTTTGAGTTTTTATGCATCACAAATAGCAATTTAGTAGTTAATAGGAAAATTACAAAATATTTAGGCTAGCATGTTCAACTTGTTACTTGTGAGACTGCAGGTTAGGATTATCTTAAGAGCCATCCTGATTATTGGGGTATCCTTAAAATTGTCCGAAGAGGGAAAATCTTGCTGTGTGAACCAGGCATTAGAGGCTAATTTTCATTAAAACTAACAATCTCATTTACTTTTATTGGTGGAATTTCCAGATTGCATCTGCTGTTTGTGCCGAGGTAAGAATGAGAAGACAGCAAGGTCACATGTTCTCTTGGTCCTTTCAGTGATTTCCTCGTGCCCGACTACCTGAGCCAGGTACAGGAGGAGGAGGAGGCACTGGGAGTTCCGTATGAGCTGGAGGAGTCCCAACATCACCCAGTTTACCTGGGCAGCACCTCCACTGTCGCCGCCACCACCACTGCCTCGTCCTCTTCCTCAGTCCAAATGCCAGTCATCTCCCAGGTCTCCTCTTCCACACAGAACTGTGAAAGTTCCTCCGGCTTACTTTCGCCTGAGCCCCTGGACCCCCTGGAAGCCCCAACCTCCAATAAGACGGACGCCGATGAAACCGCAGTCATGACGGAGAATAAGATGAGTCACGGTGTCGGGGGCAGTTCCCCAGAGGAGTTTGGAGAGGAGCAGCCTAAGGAGGTGGCTTCCATTACCATCGAGTGATCCAAGTCTTCTTCCTGCCCCTGATGTTGTATTTTGCACTCAGGTTATATGGGAATATAAGTCTAAATGATCTGAAGACTGAAAGAACTCGGAGATCCACACATGCAGCTCTTATCATGTGGAACCATGGAAACGCTACAGAGTTTTCAAAAGATGCTGTTGATTTAATGGCATTGTTTTACATGCAGAAACTGCAGCACTTCTTCAGATTTCACACTAGTTCATTGGCTGGAGAATCCGGACCTCACAGCCTCCTTGCTCCCTGAAAGCCAGCAGTATTTTAGCAGTTTTAACAAGCCTGTTTTGTTTCCCATATGACTTGAATGCAGCACTGTCTCAAGTCAGTGAAGTGTCAGCCAATTGGAGGTCTGTCCGTTCCAAGCCTTGCTCTACTTTTAGAAAGTGCCTGAGAGTTCACACTTTAGCAAAGTCATGTAGGAGAAATGAAGTGACAAATCAAGTCTTTGCAAACTGAGCTAAAATAGTTATTGTATTACATTTGTAATAGTAATGCTAGTTTGTATGGGCAGAAACTGTGTTACTCATTTGGTGCCGTTGCTATTGGCAAATATTACATGTTAATATTAATCTATCCTGCAATAGCTTGTACTGTACTTCTATATGAATGCTGTGTATGTTGAGTGTTGTTCTATGATGTGTAAGATGTGTGTGTATGTGCATTTCTATGACCAGTATGAACACAGTGCATTTCCTTTTTTAAATGTTTCAAACTTGAACTGTATTGACAAAGTATTCCCTAAAGTTATCTGTGCAGTGGAAACACTTTTTTGACTGGTTCCACAGTTTGACTTGTCAGTGAACACTGTTGTGAAATCCACCTCTGGTTCTACTCAAAAGCAAAATTCTCTGTTTCTACATCAGTTTGCATAAGTGTTTTTGGCCCTTAAGGGTCAAACAGAAGATGGACAGTTTAAGGTTACTTCATGGTGTTGTGTGGGATTTTCATGGCGTAAAAAAAAATCCTGATATTCACATGGAGAATTAGAACCAAATGTCTGTGATCTGATCAAATTGGTTTTATTGTGAAGGAACAGCAACATCCCCTACGACTTTTAAAATAACAGAATATGGATTACTTCAGCTATATTTTATCTGTAACATTCATTCAGTGTCACAGTTTAATTTTGATCCATTGAAAGCAGCATGATGAACATGTTAGCTAGCTTTTGCTAGCCGTTGTGCACTTATTGATCCCAGTAACGAGCTCATACCCATTTCCAGCTGCAGGTATGTGTCACCAAGTTCACCCTAAATATGTAATCACTCATTATTTTACCCCAACTGAAGCTCAGCCACTTTTTTTGTCAGTGTTGTTTGCAGTTGCTTGATTATCAGTCGATACATTGCTAATGATGTTAGCATAATGCGTTTGAGTAATGGTTCCAATTAGGTAAAACATGACAGGTATTTTTTGTTTGTTTGTTTATTTTATCTTAATCGGAGACAAAAAAAATGTTTTCAGTAGATCAATTTCACAGTTGCAAGTCTCTGTGCTCTTTGACATTTTATATTTCTGCATTTCTGGATTTTTTTTCTCTCAAAAATGATCCACTTTCTGTGTGATGAGCAGATAACTCACCATGCAGCAGTTAACAAGTTATCTATTTATAGTCCAACTATAAGTACATGCGGTTTTGAGGCTGTTGTTTTTGGTTTGGATGAGGGCTCAAAAATAAATTTTTCATAAGCTTAAACTGGTCCAATGTGAAATCTTCAGAAATGACTTTGTTATATGTTAATTCATAAGTTAGATTTGAAGATTTCTATGATCAGGAATTTCTTCAAATCACTGAAGACGGGTAACTAGCAAGATGCAAAGATAAACTAATACACAATGATTACATTTGTAAGAAAATGTTCATTCATGGGAAAGAAATGAATGTTGGGAAGGATAAAGTGGCACCGGTCAAGAACCTCATTTTAGACACATTATTAGGAACACCTGTGTGGTTCTGCAATCAAGTATTGCCTCCAAGTTCAAGTAGACTATTTCAACATCAGTCATCTATTTACAATATGGAAAAAGAGAAGATGTCTTCATTTCCTTCTTGTAGTCTGATGCTTTTGTGGGCAATTAACTGCAGTATGTAGGATTCATTTTTATCATTGCAGCTGCTGGGATTTACTGTAAGCAAGAAGTGATCAGAGCTGTTCTTGCTTTAGGAATAGAGAAGCACTGAGCGGATGAATGTCTCTTATTTGATTTGCAGTTTTTGTCGTCAGATTTCAACCCTCTGAAACAAATTTTTCCTATTTGTTTTTTTTCTGTAAGAACAGCATTTAGAATCTTGTTTTACTATAAGTCCTGCTGTAAACGGCCATGTTTTGTTGTTTGTTGTTTTACTTAGAAGAGCTGATTTCTCTGTGAGAGAGAGCTGTCACTGTTTAGCTATTTTATTTTAAAACATATTATTCATTTTAAAATGACTTTAGGGTCTTATATGGCTTGAGCAGTTGGCATCGTTAAAATAGAACAGACCCAACACTGACTGAAATTATAAAAAGAGTTCAAATATTTCTGAATTCAGTATGTTCCATATAATATAGTTATGAGTGCCAAATTACAATATATAAATAACTTATGAAATAATTTAAATCTGCCATTAATTTAATAAAACTGGAAATACATGCCTATATAATTAAACATGAATGAATTATATGGGCTTAAATTTAATAGTGTTGAAGATATTGACCTCACATCTGTGTTGCCCTGCGACAGACTGGCGACCTGTCCAGGATGTACCCCGCCTCTCGCCCGGAACGTTAGCTGGAGATAGGCACCAGCACCCCTCCCGACCCCACTGAGGGACAAGGGTGTTCAGAAAATGGATGGATGGATATTGACCTAACAGTCATATAACTAACATTGAAGAAGGTCTTAATTTGTTGCTTGAAGCAGCCAATCAGACGTCGGGGCCTCCAATGAATTCAAATTAAGTTTGTTTTTTTAGGATCCTCATTATCCATTGCTGTAACACTGGCTAGCCTTCCTGGGGTCCACATGATTTAGAAAAAGCATTTATTACAAAAACAATTATACACATTCAACATAATAAATGTGCCGTTATAACACTTTATGTAGTAAAATAATTAAACAGGGCTGTTCAAAAAGCTTCAGCATTTGTTCCATTTATAACGGATGAAAGAAGTGAGTTCCATGTTTTCGTTCCTCTAAAAACAGCTGGAAGAGAAACAACTTTTTATAGCATGCCTTCCATTAAGATTGTGTAAAATTTGGTTAAATAAAAGTTAATTGTATAAAATCAGGCTGCACAGGTGTGCAGTCGGTAGAGCTGTTGCCTTGCAGCAAGAAGGTTCTGGGTTCGATTCCCGGCCCGGAGTCTTTCTGCATGGAGGTTCCATGTTCTCCCTGTGCATGGTGGGTTCTCTCTGGGTACTCTGGTTTCCTCCCACAGTTCAAAAACATGGCTGTCAGGTTAATTGGTGTGTCTAAATTCAATTAAAGGTTGAGATGATTGTACATGATTGTTTTGTCTGTTTCTGTGTTGCCCTGGTGACCTGTCCAGGGTGTGCCCTGTCTCTTGCTAACTGACCGCTGGAGATGGGCACCAGCACCCTTCCTCACCCCGCTAGGGACAAGGTTGTAAGATAATGGATGGATCAATATATAAAACAATTGGTATTTTCTAAAAAGCATAAGAGGGTAATGTACCTTATTTTTAAACAAGGGCCACCCTAATGCTTTTTGCATCCTGATATTTGTGCATTTCATCAAGGACAATGTTACATTTTTTTAACTTAAATTTTATATAACTGTTTAGTGCATTGCTTTATTTATTTCCTTTTTGTATAAATTAATTAAATAATTACTTCATAGGTCACTCTCCATAGTCGCTGCTTCCTTTGTCTTTAGTGCAACCTGGTAGCTCTTGGGTTTGGTGTGTTCACTGACCAGTGAAAGGTTGGAATTTTGAGTTTCTGACCCTGTGCATCTATTGTGTTTATGGAGCAGCTGGTGCATGCTAATGTGTGGATGTGATTACTGAGTACATAAAGCCGGAGCTGGTTTTATAACAGTTTGTGTTTTTTGGAGTTGCTGTCCTGCTCATGTGGGTCGCGGTGCCTGAGTCTGGAGGAGACGATGACCGCCACGGTGATTCTCCATGAATTCAATGCTACTGACAGTGACTCTGTTTCTCCTCCTTGTTTTGGGATTAGTCCATTCAGTGTAGAACACAGGTGCTCACATACAGGGTTGATTGTAGAGGTTGGCTTCAATAGTGCTGTTATATGGCCACATCCTGAACCAGTCAAACTGGTGGTACCTTGTGCCATCCTCACAGTCCCTTTTTTTGTTGTTTGTTTTAAATGTGCCATTTGCCCTTTATATCCGGGTAGAAATAATTTTTTTTAAAAACGGGACCAAATGTTCTCTGTCTCATTGGGGATTTGCCATGGCAATCAGTTGTTGAACATGATGGAAGAAAAAGATAATCATTCTAAGTAGTTCATGCTGTTCAGCATAGGGGTCCTGCTGTTGTGGCCCTTAAAACACTGTATGATGTTGTGCATTTAAGAGGCTAGCCTTAGTAAATGGACCTATTTTCTCTAATTGCACAATATTACAATGTAAAAAAAACTGTTTTCTATCCTCCTTCTATGTCATGCTTTTCAGTTGTTGTGCTTTGTGTCTGTAACATTTTGTTGTTTTAAATGATGAAATGCTGCTGATTGTTGAAACGCAAAAGTGCCCAAAATATTTTTGTGAACCGATGGCGTGCAATAAATGGACTGGTGTTGTTTCAAACTTTCTTTGGAATTTTATATATATATATATATATATATATATATATATATATATATAGTCCAAAGGAATATAAGATTCTTTTTTGTTTCAATCAAATGTGACTGAAAGTGTGCCGCACAAGCAGAAACCCCCTGATTTTTTTTTGATCTGTGAAACAAGGAGCACGGCTGTTGCTGAGCAACTGGTTCTCTTCAGCTCCGAAGCATTTTCTTTTTTGAAAGTTTGCATGTTCATATCGTTCTGTGAAGTGACAGAGAGCATGTGTTGAGTTGGTAGCGAGGCCTTATGACTCTTCAGCCTGTGTAGCTCTGATATGGACAGCATGCCCTCTTTTATTCTGTACATTATCCCTTTTTATGTGCAATGTTTTGAAAATCTCTTGATTACATATAGGACATGCCTTCTCAGTGTACACTTGATGTGGTATACATGCTCCAGTCCATATGGTTTATTTAACAGTAGGGAAATCCAGTAAAAGCTCCACATGACATCTATTTTTGGTGACTTTTTTTGTATGCTATTTTAAGGCATCTTTGGATATTCTTGTTAAATGTGAATGGGTCACTTTAGTCTTTGTATGTATGGGAGGACCTTGGTAGTCTTCTTTTTGTGACTGTCTACAGTGTTAGTATATATATTAATATATAAATGTACAGTATATACACTCATACTATGTTGGATATTCTTTATGCAGTAACTACTTGGTTTCAACCTGCTTTCTCACAGATGTTGTGTTTTGCGTCTTTGATACCGTATTTCAACAATGTTTTGGAGAACCTGTACACAGATGTTTCAGCTAATTCTAGACTGTATTAAGTGTTTTAACTGGATCATATTCCATAGGTGGCAGTGAGAAAATCTAGCACGGGCACTCTTTATGGAAGAGTTTATGGTTACTTCAAATTTTTGCTATTGTTCTGGCTTTGCAGTCTTGTTCTTATTTTAAAAAAAAGAGCTGGTTTTGTATATGTATAACATGTAAATAAAATGACCAGAGTCAGAATAAAAAAATCTGTTTCCATGAAGATTTCTTTAGGCTTTAAGTGTTAAGTGTCTTTTATTTATATATATTAAATATGCCTAAGTTTTGTCACATGCTCAACTATGTATTACTTTTTCTGGTGGCATTTTCTGTAAGGCAAAAGTTTGAGTCACCCTCATACTTTTTATGACTTGAGGTGGTTGAAGCTACTGCTAACTCACTGCATACATACCCTTGCTATTTAGTCAGCTAGCACTTTTGCGGCTATCATTGGTAAGTGCTAAGTCTGACCAGCTGGCTGGACGAAGTTGTGGACACTTAGGTCTTAAATTCCATTAATAATTGTCTTAATTTGACTTGGTGACTGTGACAGGCGTTTGCTGCCCTTAGCCGATTCTCTGTTACACTAAATTTAAGTCATTAAATTATTCATACTACTGGAAGATTTTGCAATAAAATGTATTTAATTGAACCAAAAAGTTTGTTTCTAACAAAGAATTAGACTGGCACCGCTCAAAAGGATATAAACGTACCTGTCAGGTTTCTCGTTTTGGCCTGTAAAATATTTGACCCCTCTGACCCGGCAGTGCTCCCATATTAGCATTTTCCTACATAAGAGTAATTACGCCATGCGTCTCTCCCCCGACAGTAGTCAGTCTCTGCTGTACTGATTAAGAGTTGGCCACAAGGAGGCGTTAAGATCTCCACAAGTAGATCTAGTGTCAAACAGACTGTGTTCAATAAAGTTGGATATAAAAAAATGGCGCTCAGTGTGAGAGTCAACTCAATACATGATACCAGGAGTGGTTGATGAAAAAAGAGTATTGTAAAGTATGCTCCAAAAGAATGACCTGCATCTGGGAAAGATTGTCATTATGCTAAATGGTGCTATATGAAGAAAGAGGACATGCTATGGGACAGTTTATGTCAGAAACATACAGGGAGGAAGATGAACCATCGTATGTGGAAACATTAACGCTCCACACAAGTGACGTTGAGGATGAGTGGGTAGCAGATTTGTACATAAATGGAGTTACTGTCCCAATGACAATAGATACACTTGCACAAGTATACTGTCAATGAAAAATCAGTAAAAAAGCCCACAGTGAAACATAGGAAGCTGAGAGCTTTCACCAACCAACCAATCCCTACCAAAGGAGAGTTTAAAGTAACTCTTTCAGGAAAATGACTCTGCACACTGTTTGTTCTGGCTGAAAAAGACAGACAAGCTATTCTAGGACTGAAAGCAAGTGAAAGACTAGGACTTGTTAAGAGTTCATGTCATCGATTGCACCCTATAGTGACACCTAGAGGCAACAAAGAGAAGTAAGAAGACAAAGATCGAGGCTCACCAGCAGAGATCATGGCTGAATTCAAGGATGTGTTTCATGGTGTAAGATGTCTACCAACCAAATATAAAATACAGCTGAAAGAAAGACAGAGATAAGAACTTGAATCACTCACAGACAAAAGAACTGTGAGAAAAGTTGAAGAACCTACAGACTGGGTCAATTCACTTGTTATTCCACAAAAGAAAAATTGAGATTTAAGACTCTGCATTGACCCAAAAGATCTAAACAAGTGGCTGAAGAGAGAGCACTACAAACTCCCAACCAATTCAGACGTAACTAGTGCAATGGCAGGAGCAAAATCCGTTTCAAATTTGGATGTGTCTAACGGGTTTTATCAGATTAAACTGCATGAAGAAAGTGCAAAGCTGTGTACATTTAATAGACGTTTGGCAGACCCTGTTTTCTTCACATGCCCTTTGGTATTGCACCCGCACCCAAAGTCTTTCACAGAACTGAAACTGTTTGGTGAAATGGAAGAAGTTGGAGAGTTTCTGGATGATGTAGTTTTGTGTGGAACTACAAGGAAGGATCATGATGAAAGATTGTAAAAAGTGATGGAAAAAGCATGAGAGTCTGGACTGAAGTAAACAAACAGAAATGTCAGTTTGGAGTGAGTGAAATTACTTTAGATGGGGGACAAACTGTCAGCTGCTGGAATCCAGCCAGACCCCAAAAAACGTAAGAGCAGACATGTCACCAGCAAAGGACAAAGTGAAGAGCTGAGTCTAAAAACCTACAAATAGGGGGGGGGGGG
>NW_015114670.1:135366-141072 GCF_001443285.1 Poecilia latipinna | reverse complement strand
CGGAAATCGGCCCGATTATGATCGGTGACTGATCGATCGGCACACCTCTAGATCAGTCTTACACACCACTCTTTTCCAAAATTCAGACTCAAATTCCAAAAACTCTCCATGTTATGTTTCACGTTGATTAAATGACTGTTATGTTACAAGAAAAATAGAAATCTCTTAAAAAAAAGGGTGAAAAGAGTCTCAGTATCACACTAAGATAATTATCCGAGTCCATATTGTACAACTGCTAAAAACATTTTCTATTATTATTATGAATGATATTTTATTGTGTAAACTGATGAATGATTATAAGAATGCATCCACTCAGTGTTATTTGTAGTTATGAAGGCTGCTTCAGCTACCTTGGCAGTTTAATGGGTTTAAACCTTTTGTCATTTGCCAATGTCGCTGCTGAGAACTGCGGTAGATCAGAGCAGAGTGCACTGCTGATTAATGCAAAAATCACAATATTTTTTTTATAACCAAAAACATTATATAATAAATGATTTTGACCTTGTACAATGTTAAGATTTCGATCTTTGAGCTATTCATCCAACCAAAAGACGAGTTGACTTGCCTACTTTCCTGTTCATGTATTTCTTGTAGCCTTTTTTCCCTCAGGTTTTCTCAGAACACGACATTAACTCACCCGATCCCCATGTCCCATCAGTGCTTATGTAATCCCATTTGCTGGTGCTCTGATTAGAACCATTCTGGCTCCTTTTGACTGACTCCTATTGTTTTTAGCCATTTCTAGCTAGCAAGTATAACATTGTGAGCAACTGGCAAAAGAGGGGACAACATTGAAGGGGCTCAACGCCTGCAGTGTTGGTCCCCTTTTTACTTCCAAAACAAGTTTAACCTCTTGAGGCATGGACTTCACTAGCACTGTTACCACCTTAAAATATGTTCAGCGACTTTTCAGACCCTTCAAGTTAATTTTTTTTTTTTTTTTTTAAACGACTAGTGACAAATCTAATTGCTTTTTTGTTACTGGAGAGTTTGGTAACAAGACATGAAAGCTCCAAGGTAATTGTCCAGAGGAAACAGTGAGTGCCACCAGGAGCCCCTCCCACTTCCCAATCACTGTAGTCACAGTCGTCCTGCAGTCATTGTAGAGAAGATATCCGTTTAATTTCATGTTCACAATGCAAATGAATCATGCATGTGCAAAGCTACCGCTGAACCCGCCCTCAGTTATAAAGTATGATGCAAATAGATTTTTTTTCCACTGACATCGTTGTTGCACTAAAATAATTCCCTGCATTTGGATCCAACAGCCTTAGTCACCTATTGCTATTTAAAGTTGTGAAATTATTTTGTAAAGCACATTTTTAGTTCTATACATATTTAGAATGTTTTTGTCTCTCTCTCCCACTACAGCTTGGATCACTTGACCAAATATGCAAATTGGACTCCTCCTTTGATTCATGTTGACCACCACAGCTCTAGAATACCCTACAAGAACTGTAGCTTTGGAGATTCTGACTCAGCTGGCTAACCATTATAATTTGGCCTTTCCTAAACACACTAAAACTTTTGTCCTTAAAAAGGGCAGATCATCAACTTTTATCCTTGATGATCTGCCCTTTTTCTAGCACAAAATTTGTCAAAATGTTAACTTCATACATGATATGTCCCATTAACAAAGAAGAAGTGTCATTCGCTGTAAGGCCATTGCCTAATAGCAGTTCAGTATTTGCAGATGAGCTTATTTGCAGATTTTTCTGTGGAACACAACTCTAATTATTTGAGCCTATTTGCAGATTTTTTCACAGAGCATATCTAAACTATTATTTTATTTAAGTATGAAATATTAATTTCAATTAAATATTTCTGATTTTCCTTGCCGTTAATTGGGTGTACCCTCAAAAGCAAATATAAAGAAGACTGTGGATATCAGCTTTTGTGGTAGCACCAAGATGGTTTATGCTGTGTGTATTTATGCATGTTAAAGTGTAATTGGTGTGTGAACAATTAAAACAAGCAAGTTTTAGAGGGGATAGTTAAGTGTAACTAATTCCTAAATTAACTATTTTGCAGATAAATTGCCTAAATTGGGGTTTTATCTTTGTGTTTCTGTGCAAATTTTTACATTTTCATTTAAATTTGTTTAATGCTGCAATAATTTACCTCAGGATGCAGTAGCCATCGTTAGGTTGATGGCTATTGCAGTTGAATATTCGTATTGATTACAACTGTACAGCTTGGTTAGTGACCATGTCATATAGGTAAAAAAAGAAAAAAAAAATCATCTCACTCAGAGACCTGCTCCCTTGGCGAGTCAGGAGTTGGAATTGCAAGTGGGGCAAGCACTGAGTGATAGCGTTTCTCAGCTTTGCACATGTATGATTTATTTGCAACGTGGACACGGAGTGGAATGACACTCCTCTGTTCCGTACCAGGGGTCCACTGTACATGTTTCCATATGCCTGCATACTGTGCATTTAGAATCCCCGCTCTTTTCCCCCAGTATGTTCAACCTCTTTTGATTGTTTTAGGCACTCTATGACAAATAGTACAAGGACTAATAATCAAAAGTGCTCAAGGCAAAAGATTTTTCTTTGATCTCAAAGTTTAAAAAAAAAGAAAAAGGATACATAAACATGTTTTTCTTTAAAATTGCTGTAAAAATATGACAACCTATTAATGTTTTAAGCAGACTTTAAAGATTCCCTCAGGATGTCCTGGACCTTTAGACTTAATATCAAAGACCGCTACATAGCCAGGAAAAAAAAAAAAAAAAAAACACAGCTTCAGATTTGATTCCATAATGCCAATGTATAAAAACTCAAACCCACATACACTGTTGTGAACACACTCGCATTCACACGATAACACCCCATCTTTCACCCCTTCCTGTCATGCCTCCAACCAAATTAGATTGTGATTGCTCTTTCCGAGGTCACTTTTAATTAAAGTGAGATGAGAACATGACACATGGGATTAAGCCCCATCCTACCACTACAAATTATGAATTCATAACTAATGCTACAGCCTATTGCTTTCAACCATGACCTCCATATCAATTATGTATAAGAGCAAAGGAACTTCTCTAATTGTCTTCTGCAGCGATAAAGAACTTGATGGGATATGGGGTTTAGGGGTACCTGCTGGATGCAGATTTGTAGTATTTGGATGGAAGTAGTTGGAACATATGTGAGAAGGTAAATTAAATCAAACTAATGTACAGTAAACGGGATATATATTCTCGTTTAATTTGAGTTGTTTTACAATGGACCCTGAAGTAGCAGGCGAGAGAAAGAGACATTTATTATATTAATACTCTTCTGGCAGATCCAGGGCATCACAGTAAAAGCTCCAACGGCTTCCTATTTTTTTTAGATAATGTAATTAGTAGCATGATGAGGAGCTAACATTAAAACCTTTATAACTGATCTTTACTCGGGTATAAAGAGTGCAGTTAAGTCAATAAAACGTGACAATGATAATGCAATCTATAAGAATTGGTTAAAAAAATGCTTCTTGCTGTTCTAATTACACTCAAATCATATAGATCATGTAGTCTCATCCCTTAAAACACTGTAAAGTGAATATGTTTTAAATGAAAACTTCTGCTTACAACGTCATTCACACACAGATAAAGGTTTCAGTTGATAGTATGTTGATGGTCCACTCATTTAGTGAAACATAAATGCAGAACAGGCAAAAGAACCGTCCTTCCTTACCTCAGTGATGAAGGCCTTGGCAGTAGCTGGGCTCATGAATAGCACTGCTCTCCGTAGCGTATCTCTGTATCGATGCAGCTCCTCTACACGCATCGTTCTGAAAAGACCTGTGATCATCATGTTGACATTAGATTCCACCTTTTGAAGGGACACGTCCATTCCTTGCTGAGAGGTACGGTCCAGAAAATCCTCAATACCACGGATGTCTGAAGAGAAAGAGAAACGTGCATAAGCACAAGTGACCATAACTTTGGTTTTGCCATAACAATAATGTTCTTTACAGGGTATTTGCAAACGGAGAAACATGGGGTTCAAAATGAAATATATTAGAATAAATAAACTGATCACTGATACAAATATGAAAGCTACCACTAATGACTTTATATCATTTTCTCTGTCGAGGAAAATGTGTTGTCTCTCTGCATGAGTAAATTCAGCAAATATTCTAATTCATAAGCTCTCATTCGCTCAGTGCATACATCTAAATCAAGTGTCATTCATCATGCTAATCTGATCAGCAGTTTATTTTGTCCACACAAGTTTATTCATCAGAACTAGATATATTTCTGTCTTCAATCTTGAAAGGGTACCAGACAAACTTTCCCCCCACAAACAGTTTATTGAAAATGTTGTTAAAATATTAATCAGACATGAATCAACATTTGATTTGAAATAAACCTTTACGTTTTTTTTACGTAGTAGTTTTTCCATAGTCAACTTTCAGCAGGGCCACATTTGTCGAGTGCGCCACTATTAGCTGAAGTGGGGATAACTGTAGGTGTTTAAGATTCCCAATAACTTTATCCATGACATGTGCCTGTTTGTTTAGTCTTAAGTCTTCAGTTAGTATAAAGCGTTTTGCGAAGCACTGCATGTGCCAGAGTGTATAAAGCCTTGCTGAGTCACATCACAAACATCTGAAAGCAATTTTATTTTAGCAGTGACTGGAAAGGCATTAACTCTCCTGTGAGTAGTATCAAACCTTGGAAAGAGGATAAGGATAAGGTGTATGAGGAAATGGAGACACTGTGCTCTAACCAGAAAGAGGGGGGTGAGCGTCAATGAAAGGTTTGTCCCAGCAAACATTTCATCGTGCAACTATTTCTGAACATTTATGACATTGCTCGATAGTTGTCATACGTCATATTTAATCAGGAGTGTGCTGAATCGGTTGTCAGTGAGCCATACAGGATGATAGCATGTTTCATGGAATGATTGCAGATAAATATTTGTCCTACATACATTTGAAGTGACATCAGCTTAAAAAGGTTAACCTGGTTAAAAAAAGAATAAAAATGGAAATTGGACCCAATGTTGATGACTATAATCAATAATTCCACGAAGGATTAAATTAGTCTTAAGCATCAACTAATCCAGCTGTAAAAATAATATATTGTAATTGTTGGTGTGTGTGAAGCACAGGATCAAAACTTTACTGACTTCTGGATATGTGTAGGTGATATTTTACTCATCACAAATCATCTTACACTACTGGAGCTTTATTCCTTTTTCCCTGTAATGTCTCTACTTGCACATATAACCTGTAAATATCATGGCACAACCATTCCATAGTGAGTCACAATGTGCCAGTTACCTACAAACACTTTCCACATGTTGCCAAGTCTGGATTCTCAGATCCTGCGACAAAATGCAGTAGTTAAAATATCAGTCTGTTACTGTGTCATGCCTCTTGTCCTTCATTCGATTTTTATTGTAAAATCTGGTTCACAGACAAATGTCATTAAGAATGATCAAAAAGTGCCAAACAATCTTATTATCTAATGGAGATAGTCCAAACTGCACAGTTTTAACTTCCTGAGCTTGGCACTTTGTAGACCATCGGTCTGTCGCTGCAAAAGGTCCAGCTGGAAACACAGCAGACAATTCTGGATATCAGAAGAAACATAAAGGTGTCCATTATAGTTAATCTGAGACTTTGAGATTGCCGACTAGTAGCGGCTAGTAAGCTGGCCGCTTACTAGTCACTAAGCGGCCAGCGCTTAGTGACTATAGTATTGGTGAAAGCCAG
>NW_015114670.1:130172-131781 GCF_001443285.1 Poecilia latipinna | reverse complement strand
TTCCTTTTGTTTTTGGGAAAAAAATATTCAAAAAAGTTGCCCCTCCCCCCCCCCCCCCCCCCCGTCGACAAGAATTTCTTTGTTTTTTTTTACTGCAAAAACTAAGACCGGCCCCCGACCACAGAAAGGAACAGCTATGTGGCCCTCGCAGGAAAAAGTTTGGGGACCCCTGATTTACTTCTTCAAAATGACACTTCCTTACACTGGAGAGGATGTAAATGTGAGGAGGTCAATATATATTTGATTATGTCTCAAATAAAGAGTCATTGACTAGTTTTCTCAAATATTTTGTTTTCTTTTTGCTTATGGCTAAAATAAACGTCAAGATACTCTTTTCACTGTGAACAGAGTCACGGAAGCCCTCCACAGTTTCTCATTCGTCTTAACTAATTATAATGCAGGAGGTCAGAAATAAGCCTCCTTTTCCCTGTAACCACTTTCTTAAAGAGTGCTGGACATTTTGACGACTGCATCGTTCGCTTCTTTCACTTCAGCAGGTGGTTTAGCACATAACACAATCTGATTAATGATTGGGAATGACAAGTTGAAAGTTCTGACTCAGAGATGATGCAAATCCTCCCTCTCTCCATCCGCCCATTGCAACAGGCTGCCTGTCATTTACAAGGACACTGATTTTTGTCCAGCTTTAACAAGATATATGCGTTTGCAGACAGGACATTTACAGTCGGTAAATATTACAAAAGTAAAAATCAGATGTTTACTTTGTGGCACTTGGTTACAAGGAAATGCGCTCATCTCTTAGCAACAGATTAACAATAAATATTGTTTTGTTTTTTTGCCATTGGTGTTGAATATATTATAAAACCGACATTCAACACATAAGTAAAAATCTGACTTATACTTCGAGGCAATTCGTTTGCAGAAAAAAACGATAATCTCTTAACAGCAAATTAATTATTGTTTATAAAACATAAGCTCTTTTGAAATATTGCTTATCTGCTTAGACACAAGAAATAGACAGTTGGTAAATTTTGCAAAAGTAAAAATCAGATGTTTACTTCTTGGCACTTGGTTACCAGAAAACACGTTCATCTCTTAGCAACAGATTAACAACAAATGTTGTTATTGTTCAAAAAACATAAAATTTATTCTGCTCTTTTGAAATACTGACTGAATTATACTAAAGATTTGTACAGTTGGTGAATTCTGCAGAAAAGTGAAAATGTTTTCTCTTTTTTGTCATTGTTGAATATATTTTAAAACATTCAACATGAAAGTAAAATTCTGATTTATATTTCGTTCCAGTTCGTTACAAAAAAAACAACAAAAAAACGCTCATCTCTCAAAACCTAATTATTGTTTATAAAACATATGCTCTTTTGAGATACTCTTTATCTGATTAGATGCAAGAAATGTACAGTTGGTAAACTTTGCAAAAAGTAAAAATCAGATGTGTACTTCGTGGCACTTGGTTACCAGAAAACGCGCTCATCTCTTAGCAACAGAATAACAACAAATATTGGTATTGTTCAAAATACATAAGATTTCTTCTGCTCTTTTGAAATTCTACTTATCTTACACAACTACTTAACAAGAGCTGTGCAGTCGGTAAATTTTGCAGAAAAGTTAAAGTTTTTTTGTTATTGGT
>NW_015114670.1:116872-126330 GCF_001443285.1 Poecilia latipinna | reverse complement strand
GACACAAGAAATAGACAGTTGGTAAATTTTGCAAAAGTAAAAATAAGATGTTTACTTCTTGGCACTTGGTTACCAGAAAACGCGCTCATCTCTTAGCAACAGAATAACAACAAATATTGGTATTGTTCAAAATACATAATATTTCTTCTGCTCTTTTGAAATACTGCTTATCTTACACAACTACTTAACAAGAATTACTTAACAAGAATTGTGCAGTTGGTGAATTCTGCAGAAAAGTGATTTTTTTTTTTTTTTGACATTGGTGTTGAATATATTATAAAACCGACATTCAACACATAAGTAAAAATCTGATTTATACTTCGAGGCAATTCGTTTGCAGAAAATAAATAATCTCTTAACAGCAAATTAATTATTGTTAATAAAACATAAGCTCTTTTGAAATATTGCTCATCTGCTTAGACACAAGAAATAGACAGTTGGTAAATTTTGCAAAAGTAAAAATCAGATGTGTACTTCGTGTCACTTGGTTACCAAAAAACATGATCGTATCCTAGCAACAGATTAACAACAAATTTTGGTATTGTTCAAAAAATATAAGATTACTCCTGCTATTTTGAAATACAGCTTATCCTATACTACTTATCAAGAACTGTGCAGTTGGTGAGTTTTGCAGAAAAGTGAAAATGTTTTTTTTCTTTTTTTTGTTATTGCTGGTGAATAAAACAGACTTTCAACACAAAGGTAAAAATCTGACTTATACTTTGTGGCAGTTCGTTAGCAGAAAAAAAAAGCTCATCTTTTAACACCAAATTAATAACAAATAATATTGTTTATAAAGCAGAAGCTCTTTAGAAATACTGCTACTCTTACACAAGTACTTAAAGAATGCTTTTTAAATAAATATTTTAATAAAGTTTACCCCAAATAGCAAAAGCTACAACAAGTTATCCATTAAAGTTTAGATTTCTGAAAATCTCAAATACTTTTAGCCTGCAGTACTTGTGAAATTTCCATTGTGTTGTAAAATTAAACAGCATCGTTACATAATAATAAACTGTCTTATTTGTTCTTGGGTTCTCTAAGTAACTCTTCCATAATTTCTAGAGTGCCCACTTTCACAAGTTCCAAGATCCTCACGGTCTGCCTTTTTTGTACTGTTCCCTGAGTTAGATTTAGCATGCAGCAGTGTTTTTCTCAGCAGCAGCTGTTGCAGATGAAAAGAATTGCTGACACTACAGTATAGAACTACTTGGAATTCATAATCATAACTTTTTCTGTAATGCTACAAGTTGGAAAAGCTGAACAGAAGCTAACTTACTTTGTCTAAGAGTATAAATTGATATCAGCGTTCTGTACATAAACCATCTACTTAGCAAGTCAAAACAGTAATTGAGGATACATACAAGGCAGCCAATGATTGGCGAATCAGGGAAACTGGGAAAGACTGGGACCAGTTTTAAATAATTAGATAAGGTGTTTGTCCATGTGAGCAATTGCAAAACATTGTCTGGCTTTTATGTTGCTTCCTCACTCGTTGTAATGGCTTCTATCACAATGAGTGGCCTTTGAGCCCATGTAGTAAAATATTAGTTTCACTGGGGATAATTTTGTCTTAGCAGCTTCAGCCAGCAGTAGATACCAAAACAGCAGTACGTACGCAAAACATTTGCTCATCATCAGAAAGTTAAAAAAAATTGGGAAGAAAATGTGATTATTTATCACTCCCAATGTAATTGATTAAACCTGAACCACACTGTGAGTGCAGTTTTTGCATCTTTATATAGCATGTCTGAACTGCGGGTGCAAGCTGGCAAGCAAAAATGTCTGTGATAAGCATGGTGAAAAGCAAGCGTAGATACAAAGACAGAAGACATTGCTTGTCAGATATTTGGAACATAAGAATATAAGGTAAAGATAATGTAGATAAAATATCTTCCAACAATGCTGCAGAATTAATAAGTAATTACAGCCTAACCTCACTTTACTGCAGCATAACACCATTAGGTCTGGATGACTTGCAGCAGTGCATCTATGTAGCCCAGAAAAAGTGATGCTGATTATAATTATCTGCTGCATGTTCCGCAAATTGTGCAGGCAAAATATGTTTTCATGGGATAGATTAATGCTGTCGGACAGTAGACAATATTTATGCAATTAAACCAAAATGAAAAACACCACAAATATTGTGATTAGGAAACAAACCTGAACATGAACAGCCACCAGAGACAATAACACCATCGGGGAACCCAAGGGATATTAAAGGTAAAACAAATAAAAGGAAATGTCCTCTGCACAAGAACATTTTCCAACCTCAGTGTTGTAATAAGTTATTATGCAAGTAAGTAATATACTTTTTTTCAAATTGACAAAGTAAGATTAAAAGTAATACTGGGCTGACTGAGTTGGAGAATGCATGGCTAGTGGGAGACGGAGTGCCAGAAGTTGCATGCCGATGTCAATTTTTTTTGTTGTTGTTGTTCATGCAATTTAGCACTTCTTATTTGGAATTTTTGTGGATCAGGCAGTTAGTGTATGCAAGCATCTGACATTAATGGATGACTGTGTACAATGTTATTCATTTATTTTCTATACTTAGAGATCTGAAGAATCGGGCTTAAAGGTTTATAATGAGTCCCACCCATGACCTGTTAAGAGGTGAAAAAATATGGCTAATTGTGTTAAAATTGGCTCTATACCAAGACTCTCCACTCAAGTCTTCCACTCTACTACAACCTTCGGATGCATCTCTGTTCTAACACACCAGAACAAAATGCACAAATAACCTACTAAACATGTCATGAAGGTTGGCCTGGTAATGACCCATAATTTTGATTCAGATGAGCTGGACTGGAAATGTATCAAAAAGTTGCAGGACTTTGGCTCTGTAGTACTGGATTCCTGGCATACACCATTTGATCACTGAAGTGACTTTTTTTTTTTTTGTTAACTAATCTCTATGCCACAGCAGACTGCAGCACTTGAATTAAAAATGTGTCACAGTCTTTATATTCTGCATATTCAATACATAGTTAACTAAACTATTCCTATGTGTAAGAGCTTTAAAAACTTGTCCTGCAGAAATACACTCATTTTTATTTGGCAAATTAGCTAGAAATATGTCACAATAGTATTGCTGCATTATATGTTATTATTGGGACTCTGGTAAAAAATAATTGACTAAGATGGAAAAGGATCTTGATTTCAAGCACCAACCACTATAATTACTCCTATTAGAAATTATTTTTGTATGATCACAAAACCAGGACGCCAGTGTTAATGTTTTACAGTGACTCATCTGCTCTTAATGAGCTACATTGTAAGTCAAGGTAATCCTAATTGAAGCACTTTGGTTGAGACCACTGCTAATGATGCTGGCAACAGTGAGAGAGGTGCCACTCTCTCACTGCTGAGAGAGAGGGAGAAAGGGGGAGAGAGAGAGGGACAGAGAGCGCAACCGAGCTAAACTTCAGTATGTAAAGCATCAAGCTAATGATCTATTTGATATGGAAAATGGATGACACTGTCGTCACTGCCAGTGTCACATATGAGCAATTAACCGGATTGATTAAAGTTGTTAAGGCCACAAGTGCTTTGGTGATAGAGTGATTCCATCAAGGCCAGAATTTTGAGGTTCTTTGTGATATCAGCAGGAGAGACACAGTGCAAATACTGTGCTTCTGAAAGCAAAACCCTCCACACACAAATCCATGGAGGTCATAGATGCTGCAAAACATAAATAACACCTTGAGTTTAGTCTGCTAAATAGGGACCAGAGGACACAGTTTTGAATGTAAGTATATTAGTGTCTTAGAAAAAAAATAATAACATGCACAAATATAAAATATTTACAGTATTTTTTTTTCCTCTCTTCTTTCTCTTTTCCAATCACCCAAAGGTCAATTTGCAAAATTGGCGTTCCACATGCAGATATTCTATTCTTGGAGCTTGAATATTTTGTATGGTGCTCCCCCTTTTCAAAGGACAAGGCTTGAGCATGTATTAGTCCACTGAGCACTTTGTACTAGTCCAAAGTCAATGATAGCCCGCTATCATTGACTTTGAGACACTTTCCATCAAGGTGCTTCAAGACCAGTCAGTGAAAAAAAAATAAAGAAAAGATGAGTAAAATTGCCACCATTCTTGCCCACCCAGGAAATCATCTGTTTAAGAAATATTTCTCCGAGAAACTGATTAGGTCCATTAACACCATCACTACACATCAACTGAAAAGACTGTTACCCCTGTTCACCTTACTTAACCTACCTAAGTCTACCAAAAAAAAAAAAAAAAGATAAAAAACATAAAATATCTGCAAATTAGGTTCAGTCTTTGCAGCTTCCTGGAAGTCTGTCAGAGCCTCTTATTCTTATTTCCCCAGTTCTCATTAACTTTCTGACTTGCAAATTTTACCACCCAATAAATAAATAAAATCAAGAAAATTAAAAAAAAACAATAGGTATTTTATATTCTCATATTGCCAGACTGCATAAATTCACTTCATATAACGTTTCCTTGTTTATTTTTTGTCACTTTTGAAAAAGATTCATTCATCCGTCCGTCCTGAACTCCAAGAGCTCCCTAACATCCCTAGTGATTGATGCTTGCGCTCAGGCTGGGTGTGCTTGATTGTTCATTGTATCATCATAATGGGAGTTTTTTAGTGTCTTGGAATCCTTGCTGCTAAATGTCAATTTTGATGGAGGAGTATAAGTGTAACCTGCCGTCCTTGTTCCATCCATTTAATGCCAGAGTCGGGCTCAGCATTTAATAATATGGTAAAAATAAATTATGCCCAGTGGTGCAACATTTATTAAATTTATTAAACATTTAACCTTTGTTTTCACAAAACTGCCTGTTAACTCAGACTAAACATTTAGTTTGTGGGTCAGATAATTACGAACGATTATATTGGGGTGAGAGAGAGAGAGATTTGCACATCTTGCTTTGTTGCAAAACATGCAAATCAAAGGACCTTGCAACTGTCTTAGCTGAAGCACAGCATCACTGTAAAACATTGATGGTAAAATGCATCACATTAAGAGAGAAAAAAGCCATTAATCCAAAAACAACTTGAAATACACAAAAAGCTAAAGAAGAAAATCAGTTCCCTCAATGAAGTGTTAAATTAAGCAACTCAAATAAAAAAAATCCAGGGGAATATGCAATACAGCACCTTGGGTTTTATATAGGAGTGAAGAAATAACTCATCTTCCAATCAGTTTTTCTGCTGTACTCCAACTAAAGGGTCCGTTTCTGCAGCTCAACAAATGGTCATCCTACAACCATGTGCAAATACTGAAGTAACATTTCAACACATCTCATCTTCTCATGTTTGAGAAATCCTTGAATCCCTTATGGAAGCCACAAGGAGATGCTTGCTCATATAATGCGCCGCCTATTTAGCCAATGCTCCACCTTGAAGTTTCAGTCTCCAACCTAGATTTCTCCAACACACATGGACGTACAAATACATTTTAAATAACCAGACTAGTTGCAACAGCAATTATCAAACACCTAGTAAAAGAGTGAGTAGGCCTGTCACGATAACAAATTTTGCTGGATGATAAATTGTCCAAGAACTTATTGCGATAAACAATAATATTTTAATATTGTAGCAGTGATAATGGAGTAATGATGCAAGGATCAATAAAGTTTAAATTCTAATGAACATTTAAATACTGGAACTGCAAATATCCAAAATAAATAATAAAGTAAATTATGAAGCCGACAACAAATAAAATGAATTATTAAGTCTTTGTAAACAAAATTATCTTTCAAAAAAGGGATAGTTGAGACCAAAGCACCAGACTGAAGACTTTTATCACTACATTTTTGGTAATAATAATAATAAAAACATTTTTAAAAAATGATAAGCAAATGAAAAGTATTGAGTTTCTTTTAATTTGTCATGCGATTAATTGATTTAGTGTTTATTGTAATAGGCCTAAGTGTGAGTCTGCTGAACTTATACAATCTACTTCTCACTTAACGCAGTTAACAGTTGTAATGGCGAGCTGAATGGGAGTGTCAGAAAGGGTCAAAGGTTCTTAAAGAGACAGAGGCCTCTTCCAAGGCATCATCTACTGCTATGATACAATGTCAAATTTCTTAAAAGTTATTTTTATATGTACAGGATGTCATGGCAACTAGCATAGTTACTTGATTGTAGTATAAAATACCACTATGAGCCTGGAGAGTACATAGTGCTATTTTATAGTACACATTAATAACAACATCTCACTCATTGTGCAACTATAGATAATGTTGGTAATCCCAAAACTCAAAATGTACATACTGAATGAACTTTTTTTCACCAATTGAGCTTTCTTCTATTTTAATTTGCTTTATTTTTGTGATGGGTACACTATGTCACATTCAAGAAGTTATCCATAGACATGTTTAGTTAGCAAAACAAAACAACAGTTAGCGTAGAAATGGGCAAAGCTATATTTTACGGTCGGGAGTTATGAAGATCAAAAGATAAATCTATCAATAAATTGAAAAACCTTTTAAGATATCTGCAACCTGTTCTGTTTTGGTGTTAACGCTGTTTGTTTTGTCTTTCCCTCAGCAGCTACCTCTGGTGATCGTTACCCCTGCCTCAGGCGTTTTGCTGTTCCATACCTCACAGGCAGTGATTTTTAAAAAATAAAGATTTATCCTCAGATGGAACGCTTGGCATTTCTAGCGAGCCCAGGTCAAAAGCATTAATTTCTCAGTTGAAATTCTGCAAGCGTGTTTTGGAACTAAGATCTAGGTGAGGAATTTACTGCGGTTGTGGATATTTATCCCCATGGGGTGGGGGGGGGGGGGATTAAGTTTTAGGCCTTGAAGCATCACACATCAGTTATGTCCATTGCTTTAAATCCTCTTCACGTTAAAAGTCCATCTCCTTTCACCTTTTTTCTGCTTCATTTTTTCTTCTTTTTCCCTCTGTTCACTTCCTTTTACCTCAAAGCCTCTTGGCTTCAAACTCCTGGAGTCCCCACAGACAGCTTAACAAACACTTGTAAAAACCCAACACTCTATTATAAAAAGCTTGGCACCTTTCAGGTGTGCATGACCTTTCATATGTCCTCAAATCATCTCTAGCTGCCCATACACTGCTGTACAACATCAACCTGTCTTTCACACAGCTAAACTATATAGACTTATTATTTTTCACCATTTTCTCTGCCCCCTCATCAGTTTATTTTTTAAGCAATGTTTGTCTGGCTTTATTGCACCCAAGTTGCTCAGAGTATTGCATTAGTATTTGTAGAAAGCTGCAAAAATGCATTTTAGATAAATGCTTACTTAGTTCAAATAAACTGCTTTTCAGTTCATATAGCAGCACTACATATTAGATGAATTAAACTAGCAACAACTTCCACCACATTTTCATCACATCAGTCATTATCATCCTTGAATTTAGCTAATTAAAATGTCTCACAAATTAATGAAATCCTTTTTATTCAGTCCACATTACAACTCACTGACCAGTTTTCAAATACATACAGTACATTGCAAAAGTATGAATGCCAATTAATGCTCTCTTTGCTCAGCCTTTCAGCTTAGATGATGGATGATGTCTTGAACTTCATCTCTGATCTATTTGGTGTGCTCCTTGGTCTTCATAGCAGTGTTTGTTCACCAATGTTCTCAAACACACCTCTGAAGCCTTCTCAGAAAACTTGTATTTATAATTAGATTAAATTACAATTGACGATGTTGTGTTGTTCACCTTTTCTAAAGATTTGACCTGCCGATACAGATTTCAGCTGTTTCTAATTTATCACTGCATATGTTTATGTTATTTTCTTATTATAACACTCAAAGGGTAGAAGCTACACCCTGAGGTAAGAGTTTCTCAGGAGTGGAGTTTGCTTTGTGTTGATCTTTTTCTGTCCTTTACATTTCCCCACCAAATCTGTTGCGCCCTTAGATGCCTCTGCTTTTCTTCTCTGCGCTTTTTTTTTTATTTTTTATTTTTTTTACTTTATACATTTTCATTCTCAAATGTCTTTTGTGCTTTGCTCCAAAGTGGAACCATTCAGTGTTAAGCATGACTGCTCTGCATGAAGTTTGAGATTCTTTTATATGCTTTATGAATGAGTGCTTTCATTTGTCTCCATCCATCTAAGTTTTCTTTTATCATCATCAGTCTTTAAAACTCTCTCTTGGCAGACTTTGAATGCAAAGTTTCAATCCCTCTTTTAGTTTCCTGAGCCTCACAGGTCTTCTTCTCCAGCAGTGTGTCTGGATTTCAGGATCATTAGAGAAAAGACTTAAATCAGATTGACAGTTTCAAAGATAGGAAACTAAGTACTAAACAGAAATTGTAAAAAAAATATCAGTGGAAACATGCAATTTATTATTTTTTGATTGATGCTTCTTTTTTGTTGTTCACTACATGCATGCTCGGTATGAGGGACTGCTGCAAAGCCAACAACAACACAAGCAAATGCCTGCTGTCGCTGCACGCTCTTACAGGAGGTGTGAATGCCACGAGTCAATGACTATGCTATCTGCTTGGTTTCCTTAGACAGAGAAAGTTTGAAACTAATGTGAAGAAGTACCTGAGCTAAATGTCCTGTTTGATAACTAGAATCAATTGGAATGCATATGTGATTGAATTGAACCCACTTTTTTCCTCAAATTTTCATCAACTTCTGCATTACTGACACCTTAGTTGGTGCAGTAGTGGCTCTCTCTGGGATTGACTGCAGACAAAGAAGAGGTAAATGGGCAGGCGCGCTCATGAAGCTTTGGCAACGGGGGATTCTGCGCACCTTTGCCCTCAATCCACCTGGCTAATGTCTGCTCCCTGGCTAACAAAATGGATGAACTGTTCCTTCTCAATTCAATAAACTCAGACTTCCATTGATCTGCCCACAGTTTCACTGAAACTTGGCTCGGTGAACACACCCCGGAGAGTGCACTTCTAATGCTGGAGTTCCAGCTGCTTTTAGCGGACCAAAGCGCAGAGCTCTCAGGGAAAAAGATAGGAGGTGGAATCTGCTTTTACATAAACAAAGGCTGGTGTACATTCTTTATAGAGTGTAAAACCCTTTTATTCACACAGGGAGTTCTCCTCCTTTGTTTTGGCCAATGTTTACATCCCACCACAACCCTGCACATCAGAGACTCAAAAAGCAGCTCACTGAGCTAATAAGAGACGTGGGAAAACACCTAGACTCTTTTGTTTTTGGGGATTTTAAGAGCGCAAACCTCTCCAATAAACTTCCTAAATACAGACAGAATATCAAGTGTTCAATCAGAGACAAAAACATACAGGTTCATTGTTACACAGGTTTAAAAAAAATGTAAGGCATTCTGGTCATTGTCTGCTTAGTCTCCTTCTGACCTACAGGTGGAAATTTGAAACTTCTAAGGCTGTTGGATAGGACTGTTAGGAAGAGGATGGAGCAGAAGTTGCAGATCTGCTTTGATTTCACAGATTGGAATGTTTATGGCAGTGTTTTTCAACCACTGTTCCGCGGCACACTAGTGTGCCG
>NW_015114670.1:65352-112570 GCF_001443285.1 Poecilia latipinna | reverse complement strand
CGGCACACTAGTGTGCCGCGGAACAGTGGTTGAAAAACACTGGTTTATGGAGCTTCAACCAAATATGTAAGTGAGTTTGCCGAATCTCGTATGTCAGTTTATGTTTATACAGATAAAGATCTTTTGCACCTAAACAACAACAATAAGCTTTTGTTACCTTCACAGCTGTGTCGGCTCAAGCGAGACTCTTACAGCAGGAGGGATCGGGGCCTGTAGGCAAGCCAGGTACAAACTGACCAAAGAGATCAGGGCAGCTAAGAGAAACTACAACAATAAGCTAGACAACAGCTTCTTAGCAGATGAGCCCAAATGTTTGGAATGGTTTAAAATTTTTTACTAACTACTGGAGTTCATCCTCTTACCCTGAACAGAATCCTTGTCTGGCAGACACCTATGACAGCTTCTACTGCAGGTTTGAAAGGCAGCCGCTCACACCTCCCGCCAACCCGTCCACATCTCACTCTGCGACAAAAGCTCCCGACACACCAACCATCCTGTTCCCCTCAGATCCTCTGCCTAGACATAAGACCTCGGAGAAACATGTTAATTTGCTCTTTCAAAGCAACCTATCAATGTCTCCTCCTCATCCCTCAGGGCCTGTATTGACCAACTAGCCCTAGAAATCTGAGTGAAGACAGGTATCTGAAAGCTCTGTGAAGTTTCCTCCTGCTTCATCCTGGTCCCCAAGAAATGCACCATCACTCCAGGTCTGTCTGTCACACTGACATCTGTGGTTATGAAATCCTTTGAGCGACTGAAGGACATTACAGGCCGCCTGCAGTTAGGTTACTGGCAAATGATGTCAACTTGAGTCTACACTTTATTCTGCACCACTTCAACTACCCAGGGACATGCACAAGGATCCTGTTTATGGACCTCAGCTCAGGATTTTAAGCAAGATTTTTGCAGGTTTCAGTAAGTTAAATTTAAGGCTTTTTAATTAACTCTTACGGCCATTATGAATTAATTTTAAAACTTTGGTACCAATCTCATTTTCAATGGTTTTGAGTTGGGAAAGTTTTTTCTTTGTACAAAGTGACAGAGTAAACTGGGGCTTATAGGATCACAATGACTTGCCTTTAAAAGAGTGGCAATTTCCTCATTGTGTATTACATCTTTAGAGCTTACCAGTTAATTGCTAAAATGTAACTCACTCAAGTAGTAATAAGGAAAAACAAATGTTAAAATTCATTGAAAATTAATTTAAAGTTATCATTTTATTTAGTTACAGTACTATTTAATTGATCTCTTTTAGCAGAAAACCAGTCCAGAACAGTGCACTATCTAGTATGAATTAAATGAGATTAAGACCTCATTTGCACGAAGATGCCACAATTTAATGTTTTGCTTCCATATTTAATGAATGAACTTGTGCTAAAATATTTTTTAATTGCTGATTATAAACTAACACCCACACAGCTTTCATGTAATGGTTAATAGACTAAATAAAATCATATTTTAAAGTCTAAATATTTTAACACGCTAGCTTTAAGAAAATAAATTGCACTTATTCACTACATATTTTAAAATTAAAAACACAGGGACAGTTATTAATATGGTGCATTTTAATTTGATGTTTTGTTCAGCTAAATTCTTTTTCTACTTTGCCTCAGGCCCTTCATGCCATTGATTATAACCAAAATTAAATAGTAAAAGAAACCTGGAAACAGGGTTAGTGTAACACTATATGGCAACCTCTGCTTTGTGGCCAAAGAGTGCACTATTTCCTCTGCCAGATGGGATTATGGTCAAGGTCACACAGCAGGTGATAAAAGTAGTCAATCATGTTTTCAGGTTTTGTCTGGAAGATGAACATTAAAAACACTGAAAAACAAAAAAACAGGAAAAAAAAAGTGAAACACCTTAGTTGAGAACAGGAGAGACAAGAAAAAGAAGCAGGGATAAACTGTGAGAGTAGTGGAAAAAGATGGGGTAGATTGAAAACATGTGTTCTCAGTGTCCGGTACGCACCAGTAGAGCTGAAAATAAGGAGAGGGACAGTTGCACTGTAGCTTCATTGGAGAGGACACACTCGACCGTCTGTTCTCTAAAGAACTCCTTGTACAGAGACAAGGCCTTCTGGGAACATTGCTATCATCTTAAAAGACCCTCTCATTCTTTTACTCCATTTCAAATTCTGGTTCTCTCTCTCTCTCTCTCTCTCTCTCTGGTGCTCTCAACTCTCTTCTCCCTCCTTGAGCTGAGGGTGAGGTCATTAGGGAGAAATGGTGATATCTTTAAAGGGCCTTCTGTGGCTGAAAGAACACCATTGGCAAAACCCACAGGATCCAAGTGATGAATCAGTGGTCACAGAGCACAGAGGGGATATAGGAATTTAAGTGGGGTTACAAATGTGTGTGTGCATTCATGTATATGTGTCTGTGTCTATTGTGCAGATATTAAGACTAAGCGACAACACATGGGGCAAATTTGGGATTTAAAAGAGGTTACTAAAGGTTCCCTGGAGATGGACAAAAGGTGTCCCTAATTTTACACTTGATTATAGTTGAAGTAAAGGTCAAAGTGAAAATCCTTTACTGGGAGGCTTAAATATATGTTGGTGATTCAAATGCAATTCCAAAGAACTTAACCTTATGGTGCATACTGGAGTGTGCTAACTTTGGTGCAAAAGAAATAAAATTTTGTACTGAAAGCCTCTGCAGATTACAGAATGTATAAGGTCAGGTCTTTGCAAAAGTATTCATGCCCCGTTCATCTTTTTCACAATGTCATGTTATGACTAAAACTGCCTGGACCTGAAACCAATTGAGAATCTGTGGCAACACCTGAGGACTGATGTTCATAGACATTCTTTGCTCATGCAGAGAATAATGGACAGAGATGTCAGTCTCAAGATGTGCAAAGCTGGTAGAGACATAACCAGAAACTTGAATCTCAAATGGACGTTGTACAGATTTTTGCTTCTCAAAGATGAATTACTCCATGTTGGTGTATCACATGAAAGTTTGAATAGGTTTTTTGAACTTTGTTGCTGTTGCCAGACACAAATATTATATATATATATATATATATATATATATATATATATATATATATATATATAAATAAAGGTTGAGTTTTTTGCATGGTACTATAGATGGCAAAAATTGAAATGTGCATCACTTGGGGTACTCAATCCACAGATAAAACGCTTTAAAATCTGTAAAGTGTTAATCTGGAGAAAGCATTGCTAAACAAATCCAATGCAGAGATCCCATTGGAGATCAATGCATACAATTGTGTTAATTGACTTCAGTAAGTAGAATGGTGCTCCATTATGACAAAGGGGAAATCAACAAAACGGAGAAATAAAAAAAAGAGAATCACCTGAGGCAGAAAACTATTTCACCACTTTACAGCTGAAACTTTTAGGTGTACTATTCTTTTCTCCATCTACTTTTGAAGGGCGTTACGGTTAGTGTTTTCCATTAGGCAGCAAAGCAACTACACTTACATCAGTCATTCAAGTGAGATTCAAAATGTAAAGTGTTAGAAAGCTTTAACCCATCAGGAACACTGGGCCAGCAGTGGTCTCACCTGTATAACCCAGTTGATTTTCATATGTACAATTTTATGGTTAAAACCAATCACACTCTCATTACTGGCATTTTCTGTTGCACAGACATGAACTTCTATGAATGAGGTCATTAAAGGTAACCTTTGAGCAATTTTGACTGATCCTAAAAGATTATATATGAAAGTACTTCAAGCCCACGATTATTGTAAATATTGTCACCCAAGAGTATCAGCAACCTTAGCAATATGAAGCTCCTGCAACACTTGGCACACAGTTTACATATCTGTGGGCTTGGATAATAAACCCATAATGATGCTTAAGAGACTCGGTGCAAAATTAAACATGTTATTTTTCCTCCACTGTTGCATGGTAAGCTAATAAGCATGCAATAATCTTTCCTCCAAAACCATATCCAAGTCTCCTATAATAAGAATCAGTTTCTAAAAGAACAATAGCAATTTTCAGGCTTACCTGAAAGTTGCTATTGTTTGCTATTGGTTGCTATTGTGACAACCAAGAGGCACACAAGGTCTAGGCGTAAGGTTACAGAAACACTTCAAACAGGGTTACTTTATAAAACATTCAGACTTGCTACCCAATACACTATTGCAAAGTTGTTGCATTTGTATTTTTGCTACCAATTTTTAGGTGTACATAGTGCAACACAAAAATCTGGCCTGTATGGAAGAGAAATAAATATAAAGCTATTACACAAGCCACATACAGGAAAAAAGCAAACATGAAAAGATGCTTAGGTTGGGGCTTTGAACTTTTTAGCCTACATGCAAAGCCATGTGTGTTGCAGTAAAATAAACACACATCATCCTAAATACCATCATCCAAAGAGAGATGTTTTCCCTTGGCATGGCCAAGGTCACTGGGACAGAGTTAATTCAAGAAGCAAACTTGTTAGATTTTGCTAAATACTTGAGAATCAGATGGGAGTTCACCTTAAAGCAGACAATGAATCTAAACACATACTGCCAGAGAAGCATATGTTTAGATCAAGGCAAGTTTAGATATATAGAACCATTCAAGGTAATCCAAAGTGCTTTACATGATGTAACAGGGAAGACATAAAGAAAACAAAGCACAAGCATAAAAGTATTACCGAAAGGAAAAAAAGATGCTAAAATGCAGATATTAAAGGCACAAAAGAAACTAATGTTTTAAACAGTTCATTAGTCAGACAAAAAGCTGCAGTGAATGAAAACATTTTTTGTCTTGATCGAAGGGAACCAACAGGTTTACAGGCAGTTTGTTCCAGAGCAGAGGAGTATAGAAACCAAATGTTTCTTCACTTTGTTTTGCTCTGGTTCTGGGAATGTTGAGTAAACAGGTCTACGAAAACCTAAGGTTGCTACATAGTTCATATTTGGACAAAAACCAAAAGCCAAGACCATTTAGTGCTTAATAGCTTTTCTTTGACAAACGGCAAATGGGGACTCACTGTAATGTTGGGAACTTTTATGAAATGATCCATGTTCCTGGTGTTAATCCGGACTCTGACAGCAGTTTTTAGTATTATCTGCTGATTGATATTTTCTTTATTTTTACACAGATCAGTAAAAGACACTGTTCCAGCACTCCAATATACTAAAATAAAAGCATGCAGCATTTTTGTGTCCTGTTTTGACAGGTCATTTTTTTTATTTTAACAATGTACTTTAATTGGTAGTAATCATATTCAGTGTCACACTTTGTGTGTCTGCTAATATTAAGATCTATGTCCAGAAATACACTCAGCTTCCTTGCATGCTCTGTGTTCTGTGAGCCTCGTTAAGCACTGATCTTAAACCTGGCATTTTTTTTAGATTAGAAACATTGGTTTCTTTCAAAGCATAAGTGTGTTGTTAGAATAGCCCAGTGAATAGAAAATCTGCGGAAAGACTTAAAAATTTATAAAAGGTAACTTGGCAATCATTTCAGATATCATAGGTATGTAAAGCTGATAACGACCTAACCTGGAAGACTTTTTAAAATACAAATGCAGTAAAAATGTGTTTTTTGAAAGTGCTGACTCTTTGGGGAAAAACCATGCCACTTAAGTTTTGAAAATGTTAAGATTTTAACTATGACTCATTTTCTTCAAATTCACAATAATTACCAACTTTGTTTTATCATATCATATAAAATTCATAGAAAAACACAACAATGTTTGTGGTTGAAACCTAGACATTTAGCCTGTACGTTTAGAGTGAAAGCAACCCACCTAATGGAGATTGGCCATGACGGAGAGTTGACACCCTGACAGGACTGTATCTGAATTCAGTTAGCTGCTTTGTTTTACAAAGAAGAAATTCTGCCTGTACTTTTGTGATCCGATTTCAATTTTGAACTGAGGGAACTGCAGAGACCAACCTCAGAAAGAACACGAGAAACTGGACAGATAGGCAAGCAACATGCTGACGCACCAATGGGTTTTGAACAGGCATACACAATAACAAAGGCAAAAATATAGTATATAGTGTGACGCTTTCGACTAGCACTAGGGCACATTATAAATGAGACATAGGCTATTTGTAGCCTAATGTTATGGTTAATGGCCTGGAAAGAGAGAACAGTGAATGAGAAATCACATACACAAGCAGGCAAACTGGCATGAAACTGAAATAGAAAAAAAAAAAAAAAAAAAATATATATATATATATATATATATATATATTTTTTTTTTTTTTGTGAGTAAATATGTTTATGTGATAGTATCAATCCAGGTCTATATGCATGGGTTGGAGAGAGCAAGGTTGTAGACTTCACTATATGGTTAAAAATGTATTAAAATCCTTCCCTGCAGGGAGGTCACTGATACCATTACAGCAAATGAAAGAAATAAGTCCTCTCTAAATTAGAACAATTATGTTGTACTCTGGTAATCATTGGCCTTACATTATGTAGTCTCTTATTATTGCGAAGGGAAGAGTTAGCAATAAAAGACAGACGGGCAAGAAAAGTTAATTGACTCACCAAAATCGGAATCGTAGAAGAGGACGAACTTCTGCCAGCTGTATTCAGACACCACCTGCATGATAACTTCGTTGAGGAACACAGGTGGGCGAACCATAAGGGTGTAGTCGTCAGCTCCAGGAATACGACTGGTGGGCGGACATGTCGAGCGCGGCGTTCCCACTGGAGAGCGCTGGATATAGAGATGGGGTATATGCATGGCATCGGCCAGTGTTTGAAGGCTACCTGCTGACATGCAGCCAATAGAGCTGACCAGAGCCAGGATACCACGGTTCATCAGCTCGCAAGCTAGATGGAGGGGTAAGGAGAAAAGGAAAGGGGAAAACAAGAGAAGAACTGGTTACTTTATGTTCTACTATTACATATTTTATAGCACAAATTGTCATGTTTGATTATTTATTTATGGTAATACAGTATTTTCTCCTTCATGGAAAGCCTAGCATGTAGTTTTATGTTGTTTCCACAAAAACTAAATGTGATTTTAAGCCTTAGGAGGTCCTAATCTATTCAACCGGCCCGAGTTAAACAAAAGATGTACAGTGCTGTTTATGGTCCAGTTCACTCTAGATTGACTAGCTCTTACTCAAGAGTCTATCATCTCAGAGAACAGAAAATGGACTCAGGACTTGGAGGACTGGTACCAGCAAACCAGCTCCTGTTCAATGCGGAGAAAACCAAGGAGCTGGTGGTGGATTTGTGCAGGTGCAGACCTACCACACTGAGACCAGTAAACATCTAGGGAGTTGACTTGAAATAGTAGAACCTGGGTGTTCAGCTGAACAACACAAACTGGGCTGGACTGATAAAAAATTATGCTCAAATGAAAAAAGTACAGTGCAGTAAAACTACTAGGTACCATGTTTCCCAAAGAAATTACTCAAGTATGTAACCAGTGGAGTACAATCCACCTCTGAACATAGATAACACAATTAGAGCCTGTTCTTGTTAACAAGACAAGGCAATCACCTAGTCATCATTTAGCAAACATTACCTGGATCCAACAGCATTACTCAACTCACTCGGTCAGTTAGGGGAGAAAAACTGTGCAAAGTTATTTTCTTTTTGCTGGTTTGCTGCCATAATGCTAACACACACACCAGCGCGCCGCCCTGCATAGCAGCAGCAGGTCTTCTTCTTGTTGGGTTTACTGGCGGTTGGCAACAAACGTTTACCACAGGCGTTAAAATCGTCGGGGCCGCGCAAGCGTGTTAGCGCTCATGTTGCGTTTAAAGGCAGCTCGGAAAAACACGTCATCACATGTTAATGGATTGAACTGTTGTAACGGCTGAAAAAAGTGCGGGAGAGAGAGGACATACATACGGGGAGTGCTGTATATGTATCGAATCTACTGTATCAAATCGAAATAGGAATAGTAGTTAGCCACTTAGAGGTAAAATATAATAATAAAAAAAGCAGCTTCCAGACCAGAGTGGGCACAGCTCACTCTCTGAGAGGGTGATGCCTGCCCACGTCGCAGAGTCTGGAGGAGAAGATGGATAAGACCAGAAGACCCAGTTCTGTCCCAGGATGCACCAGTGAAGGTGGTGGGGGTCAGAAAAAACATCTATTAAACTCGGTGGGCGGGATTAGAACAGCTTCTATGAAACTCAGCAGTGGTTGCTTCAAACAAGCCAAGACAACTTCTTTGAAGTTTGCCATTACTCTGGGTCAATACTGTCACCTTTTTTATATCTACAGACAAAATATTGAAAACAATCATTTTATTTCCATATCACAATATCACGTCTTAATCGTAATCTAGAAAGATTCACGTGAGATGAAGAAAGGTTAAAGAGATTTACTAGGCACTAAAAAAAAAAACACAATTATAAAACAAAATGAGCCGTTTCAGATGTTCATTGTCAATGACAGTCGAGCAGTTTCTGAAGCTATTTTATTGGTGAGTGGAGACATGGATATGTTGAAAACAAAGGTCATTACAAGGGAAACCAAAAACTACAATAAAATGCTCTTGAACCTTTCCCTATGACCGCAAATTGTGATTTAATGAGTTAAAGTATCGCGTCTTCTTGCTGGGCTTTATCATTAATTTTTCAGTAGTTTGTGCTCTACTGACTGAAGCTTCCTCATCTGAGAGACAGTGTGTGCCAACCTTTTCTGCCCCCTGGGCTTCCGGTGCTATCAGAACACCTCTACCTCCCACCAACCCCGCTGTTATCTCTCTTCTTGTCAAAAAGAACCCCTCTGAGTGCATACCTTTCAGTCCCAATCATTTCATGGCCATTTTCATTTTAATTGCCCCACAGCACCACAGAATGCCCCGCATTGTCCTCAGTCTGGAGTCACACGTCTTCTCTTCTTCTTTTTTAACACACTTTCTTCACAATTATTTCCATCACCACCCCCAACTCTTATTTTAGGATCCTTACCAAGAAACATTATTCTCCCTCGTGTTCTGCTTATTCTCTTGACAACACCAGTGTCTACTGATTCAGTTGCTCATTCTGTTGCTATATTTTTCTTCTGATTTATACCCACTCTCACTTCTCTTTGTCCTCAGTTCAAAACTTCTAACAACCCGACCTCCCACATTCTGTCCTCATGTCCTTGTGCCTGCTTTTCATCCCTCATCCATCTTGATCTGTATTTCACTTCCACTCCCATATTGCTCTTGACTGTGTCCTTCACTGTTAAAAGTGTTACTTTACCTTCTAGTAGAATAAAATCTCATCACAGTGCCACTAGATACATCAAAAAACAAAACAACAACAACAACAAAAAAAGAAGCAGGAAAATATATTTTATAAAATGTGAATAGAAAACACCTTGATTTGCACCCTGGCCAGTCTCAATGTATATTAGCACTTTAAAATACACAATAAATACTGTTTAATGCCACTGGGAGTATTCTGTTGACGGTGCAGAAATCGAGCCAAAAGAAAGAAAAGGAACTAAAGGGGGGGGGGGGGAAACAAAACAATATCTCAAAGAAAGAGCTTACGGAGACACACTTATGGTGCTGAGAAAGGCAGGAAAAAAAGCATTGTATGTGTGCATACGTGTGTGAAAGCACATGAGAGCTACTAAATATGACAACTGGGCTGTAGATGTTAGTTTGCACAAAAGCTGTATATCTAAAATCTCAAGTTAGCTTGTGGATACTTTTCTAAATGTCAAGCTGTGTTTTATTTATGTCCACAGCAACTGCAGAAAAGCCTTTTCTGACAAAAATCTGTACAAATACTAAGTGTACCAGTGTTATGTAACACATTAAAGTGGGTGCACTGATGAGCAGTATTCACTGTTTTTGAGAGCACTGAACTCAATAATGCTGTTTCTTTCATAACATACATAAACTGAACAAAATTGTCACTGGCATCATCACACAGCTCTCTGTTTAGAGGGGAACTGAAGATATAACCTTTGAATCTCTTAGGCAAACTTGTACTATCATGCAAAAAAGATGTGCAACATTTTCTTTAACAGGGAACAGCTTGGTGACTTGTGTGACCATTTTCCTAACATGTACTACATCGTGGGGACTGACTGCTACTTAAGGGCCCAAAGCCTGGACCCCATAACAAGAAGTGCTGTGTTTTCGGTTTGTCTTAGAACTATGGCGTAAATTTAGCTTAGATTTGGTTTAGCGTTAAGCATGTACTAGAAATCGTTAGATTAAGGTACATGTCAGGGTGAGACTACAGAAATGAATGGAAAAAAATGGAAGCCATTGCAAATTCTTTGTGACGATAGAAAGACACGCTATATGTGCATGTATGCTTGCACATGCAACATTCAGGCTCTTTTCACACTCACTATTTCTCTCAGTGGAAACAAGTTAATGATATGTGTGGCTCTTATTAAATTAAACAGATCTAAATAAGACAGCAAGGCACAGATTGTGAATGGCACACAATTTTGCAATCGATATGCTAACTGCTCAGTTGTCACTCCAACTGTTTCTTAGTGAAACCAGGCTAATTTGGAATCAATGTCTTTAAATAAATGAACACAAATCATTGTGCTTATAATAGCCTAAATATTGTAAGGAACAATTTTCCATGAGTCTGAGCTGAACAACGTTAGTTCAGTCATCCATTTCCCTGCACATTGATGTAGAAGATTAATGAGTCAGAGAGAAAGCAGTTTTAATCTAACTGGCCATTCCATAAGTCCACATTTTTAGGAATTAATTAAAGTGTAACAATATATGATTGAAATTCACTAAGTCATAGCATATTTCCTAGTCTTCGTGCTTATTCTTAAAATCAATGAGTCCAGGATTCATTTTCTGTCCAGGAGTAACTTAATAATTAAGCCCATACATGCCTTTGGGGATCTAGGAGAGGAAAATTGCACCTGTGGATTTACATTAGGTGTGAATTGCTGTTCTGTGTGAGAGTCTGCATTCCTCTATATGTCAGAGGTGACCATGCCAGCCGCCGTTGATGAAAGACTTTATGCAGACTCCACTTCCACATTACAGTGGTCATGGTAACTAATACTTTAGCTTCATTGGCCTAGTCTAGCTATAGTGAATTAGCTTAGCATTATCAAGACTTTGGCTAATAGAAGGCTTTGCTAATCCGCTATTTATTAGGGCACTTTGGAGAATTAGTGCCCTCATCCCCTCTACATCACACACTCTTTAGTCTGTGGGGGGCTTCTAAGCACTCAGCTCATTAATACTCCTTGCTAATGACTTAAAGGACCCGTTGCGTTAACACAGGCCAACTTTACATCACTCTGATGTAGTGAACAGTTTAATGAGAGTAAAAATTGAAGGGGAAAAATTAGTAAGAGCAAAATGGAAAGCAAGTAAGTTTGAAAAATTTGATCGTACTTAAGAGGAAAAAAATACCTGTGGAATACTTTTGGTATGTGCAAATATTAAAATAATAGAAAAAAAATCCACAATAGTCCTCTCTCCCATTTTGTGTTGCAAGATAGCACACACAGATTCTCAATGTTAAAAAACAAAAATCACAGCTGTGAACGGTGACGACACTTTAAGCACAAAGCAAGTATGGACGTTTGGGCAGATATTTGTGTAGGAGTGAAAATTTAGCCGCTTGGAATCTTTCACCTATCATCTCACTCAGCTAGCCTCCGGTAACGCAGACCACACTGCAAGCCCCCACACAAACACATTACCTCCCTTAATGCTGTACAGATGGATTCTAAATCTTTGCAGGGTAACTCCCAGTAAATAAGTAAAGATTTATCAAGTAGTCATGTCGAGGTATTCATTTAAAGAATGTCAGTCATTCAGGTCAAACATGTACACATCAGCATGCTTCCACTGTTGGCCTCTGGGACTCTTAACGAGGTTCATCTAATTTGTAAATGTAATTGTTCTTGCCGTATCCATTTTTGCAAATGTCATTTCTTCATGACATGTCCCACGCCTGAGTTGCAAACTCAGACATCGTGCTTGCATTGGTTTAAGCACATTTTCAAAAGTCAAAACCAGGAAGTCATGCTGTTTTAACATGTTTTGTACGTCACCGTGTATTGTGCATTTGTCTTCTGCAACCAAGCATGCTATTGGGACCCGTCTCCTGCTTGTCATTCTTTCAGAGTAAATGAACTGCAAGCACTTCACTCGCATTCGGGTGCGATTGACATTTTTTATGCTTCTGTCCTGGCAGTTCTCTTCCCTCCACTCACTGACACCCGCCATGCACTCTTTATCACACTGAGACATTGTCCTACAGTTTCTCTGGCCTGGTGACCTACCGTGGAAATTAGAGGGAAGGGAGCTGGACTCGAAGCAAGTAAATCAATACTTGAGGAAACCAATAAAAAAAGAGTGTGTCCATAGCCCTAGAACATCTCTGAAGTTTAAATACAGTGAGAAGCTGAAAATATTTTCACACAGGTCAAAGAAATATCCTGTCTTTTAAACTTTCTGATTTCACATATTGCCCTACCTGTCACAGGTTTTGCAAAAGAGGCTAGATAACCAAAAGTATACTACAGTATACATATAAACTTCAAGTAATGAGGAACAGTAACACTGTATGTGTCATAAAAGGAAATTAGCAGCAGACTATATTCATTGTTTGCAAAGTGCTAAATAGGTAGAAATTTACCAAAATCCTTAAATTTACAAGACACGGAAAAATCTCAGTCCATATGACAAGCATGTGATGGGGAAGCTTAGTTGATTCCAGGGCAGATTGGCATGTGGGACTACCAGGAGTTTCCCCAGTGGGACGGTGTATTAGCGGGCCGGTTGTTTATCCTGTGGAGGAGCTGTTGTGCTCGCCGCCTAGTCATGCAGCATGTTGCTGTTTGCGGCACTACAATGCCACAAATGGCAGCATATAGAACATCTTGCTTTTTATCTGCTTCAGTGAGCCATATCTGCTCAAGAGAGGATCTGAAAACACATGAACAAATGCTACAAGTCTAGGCTGCTGAAAATGAAAAACCGAATTCAGAAAAACTCGTCTCATAAAGCCCACTCTACAAAAACTAAAGACTCAACAGTCATGAAAAGGAAAAACCACCTAAAAGCTTCGTAACTTAATTCTTCCCCATTTGTCTCTCATATCCAACAAATCCAACATGCTTTGCAATGGCTTCAGCTCATCATCCAGGGCTGACCTAAGGTTGTGTGACCCTGGAAATGCCCCCATTTTGATAGCGTACCAGTAAACAGCGTCCCTTGAGAGCAGCAATACTGATGCTTAAACTTGATATTTTAAAAAACCGTTTTGCTCTTCGAGAGAACAAGTTCAGTGTCTAGCAATCACACATTTTACGAAAATATTCAAGTCATTTGTGTTTACCGAGAGCCAGGCACGAAGGAAACTGACAATGTGATCGGCTGTGATGATGAGAACTGTCTGTGTGTGTGGTTGTATCTTCAGTGCATAACGTTGATCCATTTCCCAAAAGTTTTTTTTTGTTTTCTTGCGCATATTGTAAGTGTAAGCATCATTAACAGCAAAGCAAATATAAGATGAAGGCCTGAGTGTTAACTGCAATGTGCCATCTACTGCCTAATCCTTCTGTACCACCTGTTATATGCGACGTTTCATAAATAATTGGAATGTAAATTGGAGCAAGTGGTGTATTTTTCAGTTTTTCAATAATTCAACTGCACTTAATTCTCATTTTGTTTAATTAATATTCAACAAGCTGAATGGAAAATCAACATCGTACCATCACACTTCAAGCAGATAAATACATGCGGCCAGCCCGAGAAGAACACTTAAGTAACAAGTTACCAAAATCCTACCATAGCCAGGACTGCATATGGTAGGATATGGTAGGCTGTGGTTTGTGTCCCAACATCCATGTTTAAGATTTTATCTCCATGTCTAAAGACTTATGCTGTTGGGTGAGAGTGAGGATGACCTACTTGTGTCTGTGAATTGTTTTGTGTATTGCTCTAGATCCACAGTTTCAATCTGCTGCTACGCTCTGTGACATACACACTGCTGAGCATCAAACGGCAGCATGAGATGCTTACTCATACTGCTGGCGGGCTGAAAATACGCCCTGCTCTATAAATGCTTCACTGTGTGTCTGTGTGATTTGTTGACTGCTGTTTGCTGATATACAATGCTTGAGGGAACTAACTCTTGAATTAATGCGGTCAGGGACGCAGAATATGTTAAAGATAGCTTGGCCTTTTCGACTTGATTTTCAAGAAATTTATCAGTGTCACTCGATGACTGCTTGACTATTCTGTTTGATTAAAAATACAAGACCAGTGATTTCTTGCAAATACAATCTGTTCCTAATCCTTAACTCCCGTTTGGCTCCATTCCTTCTGCAGGCTTCTCACTAACATTTAATGGGCAGATTACAAACTAAAAATTTGGACCACATTTAACAATGTTTTTTTTTTTTTTTTTTGCTTTTTGTCTATTTTCTTATGAGATAAATACACCCCCTCCTGTCATTTAAAGATTTGTTACCTCCTTTATTTGGCACACTCAATTATTCATCAAAATTATTCCAGGTACTGAATCCATTTTTAACAGAGCTACCAGAAGAACACCCTGGCACATATTTTTTATGTTTCTTTCTTGCTTTATTGTTATTTCTTGGAAATATCTTAGTCATGTTTCTTTTTTGGACAGCTTTTAATTTCATCCTTGTAATTTTTGTGTGCTATGTTATTCATTTAAATATGAGACATCTCTACTTTATAAGTGACTGGCGTTACGACCAGAATTTCAATGCACTCAAAATAGAGCTCCCACTTTCTATCATCCTGCTCTCCATTAGCATTTTCCTTTTCAATACTTGCTAATCCCTTTTTCTTTCACCTTCGACCTTCTATCTGGTCTCAACTTGTCCCTTAACTGTGTCTAAAATTGATGCATTTAATGTAGAACAGTTAATTTTTTCCCTTCTTTAATCTATCCTTTTATTCATCTGTCCATCAACTCAATTATGTGTTAAATCCAATTAAATCATATCTTGTGCAGTTCCCCTCTACCATTAAAGTCCCTTACCCCACCACGAGGTCGCTGCTTTCCTGCTTCTTAAAATTCTGCTCCTCTCTCCAGAAAACTGCCAGCCATACTATTGCCCTTGTTTTCTTTATCCTTTAAGTTAATATGGAGCACTCTATAAATATAATTGAAAAATTGATCACAAGAAATACGGTCAATATTTTCAAAATAGATATTTTATTAAATAATTTATCTGGTCTCTTTTGCCATTTTTAAAAGTGCTTCTTAGATTTTTCTTCTAGAAAATGGTAGCGCGGGCGGCCCACGTGCAGAGGCCACAGTCCTCAATGCAGTCGTCCTGGTTTCAACTCCTGACATCTTTTCCTCTTTGCTCTCTGCCCATTTCCTATCTGGTGACTGTTAAAACACCTCCAGTGCCAAAAACAAATTAATAAAAAGGGCGACAGTTTGAAGTGATCGAATAGTTATCAATCCACAAGATATTAATCATTTTTATTCACAATCTCAACTTTGGGATTCAAAGTGGATTTTTCTTTCAAAGTATTTAAAAAAAAAAGTCTCATAAGCCTATTTTGTTCCAATCTAAGTTTTATAAAAGAAAAGTATTAATTTCTTGACTGAAAACCGAGAGAACTTGCCATCTGCCCACCTTTAGTATCTTCTAATGTTGTTGCTGGCCTGATCTTGAAAACATGACCATCATTCTCCTCACTCTCACCTCTTGTATTTTTCTTCTCTTCATTGTTTCATTATGTATTAAAAAAATTACCAACATCTTGTGTCACAGATGTTTTATTGAATATGGTGGCACATGATGTTTGTATATATATACTTACATCTAGATACAGTGAGTTTTATTCACACCAAAAGAGGCTCTTGCAAGGGGAGTACTTATTTTCTTTCAATGAGAGAGAAAATAAGTACTCCCCTTAAGCCTCTTTTGGTGTGAATAAAACTCACTGTAGCTTACAGTCCAACCGTTTATCTTCTTTCTCATTTCTTCTTTCCTTTGGCTATGTTTCCATCCTCCCTCGATCCTTTCAGAGACCTGACATCTTATATTTCTTCGTGTCCCAACTCAATCCATTCTAAAGTCAAGGAGATGAACGTGTCCCCTGGGAAAAGAAACTGTGCTTCTCTGTTTACTGCTGTGGGGCTTTTATTGCTATTGCTTCGGTAGGACAGATGTACGTCCTTGTCTGGTTTTTCTCCATCATATCTTTACACTTGCTCTTGGAGTTTCTTTTGCTTTTGGGTATTTACAGTAACATTTAGCTTAACAGTTTATGATATCAAGCAAAGCTAGCCATTTTTAAAATGTTGCTACAAATGTGAATGTGCAGCTTAACATTCTATATGAAATGCAACATCACTCTGTGCAACTGTTAACTGTCAAAATGATCAAAATTTAAAATAAACGGCCTGTCCTTTTATAGTGTTTGATCTAGACTCCAAAGTGCTGCACACTACTTTCAGTCATTCATCCATTCACACACACACACACACACACACGCGCACATGCACGCACACACACACACACACACACACACACACACATTGGGGCCTCTGACCACCAACCAGCAAGGCAGATGAAGTGTCTTGACCAGGATAAGATAACTTAATAAGGAAATCCGCTTCCTATTTACACTTTTGAGAAACATGTTTAGCTGTTCAACTGAATCCCACGTAAATGAGCACAAGTATTTCTTCCGTTTAGCTGTAAAAAAAATAAAATAAAAAAATCCCCCTTCCTATTCTGCATTGATGTGGTTGAAGACAGAAGCTTGGTGATTGATGAAAAGCTAAATTAGCTGCGGTTGAGATAACAGATTTGGACAAGGGGATATAAATGAATGGATTCAGTAGAAAATTATTAGAAAAAAGTTAGAAAGAAAGAACTTTTTTCATCTCAACAGAATAATTTAGGACATCCATTTCAGAGGGGAAGTAGAGATGACAAGAGGAAAGAGGGACAGAGAGATTTTTCAACCACTGAACTGCAGCAAAGAACTCTAGAAAATGGTGAGAATCGAACCTTGTAAAGAACATATGCAGACAAATGCAAATCACCATGCAAAGGAGACATATTAATTATTAAGACACTGAGGGGAATTCCGTAATGATGCATGACTCTGTCAAAGTTCCTCCAATAAGAATACAATTCCCTACCTCCCAATTAACACAGGTGAAACTGCCACAAAATGACAGTCGACATGCATGCATGTTAGCAAATTGTTACCGTGATTACATGTGTGTTTGTTTGTGTGTGTGCATACGTGTACACGCATTTATTAATGGATACACTTCAGAACAAGGGAAAATTCCTAAATGTTTGGGACAATGCTGAAACATTTTTCCATTTGTAAAAATAAGTCACTTTCCTTCCTGCCAAGCACTGGAGGGAGGTGAAACACAAAAGCAAGTCAAAGACACTTCAGCACTACTTTGGAGTTGATTAACTCCTAAAGCAGTGTGTTTTGATTGCTTTAAGGACTGGAGTAATTAAAATTTCAAGCAAGTGGCATATATGTTTGCCTAATTATTTTCTTCATCTTTAACATTTTCCCCCACTGCTCAAAGTCATGCATATATGCATACTGACGTCCTCACACAAACATTTAATGTGGATAGTTTAGCTCATCTGCAAGCATGTGAAACTTTACTCTCACAAACATAGTCCAATTAGATATTCTGAATTTTACCACAATTGGCTCATCCGAGCTATGGGTTTTTAACTTGAGAGGAACCGAGCTTAAACAGTATTCCTAATCAATGAAATGAATCAGTTGGGACGAGATTCACAGACAAACTCAAACATGGCAGTGCACCGAGTGAGCTACTGAACGCTTCCAGCTGCCCATGACTGCTTGTATAAAATTCCATCTTGGCACTGGCACACAAGTTCATAAAGGGATTTGTTGCCCCTTTTCTCCCGGCACATATCCAGCAAAACATGCCAGCAAGTCTCTAGTGCTCTGTCACTGCAGACCCCCTAGCTCTCTATTCATGCAAGAGTGGTCAATAAAGCAAACTGCATCAAGTCGTCGCTCCCATCGCTCTCTAATGATACGGTGACCTTTCGGTTTTAGCCAAAATAAGCACCCAGTCACAGCGACCTTCAGAACAAGGTGACAACAGTTTCCAGAAGTATTCTGAATGACGTCTGTTTGTTTGATTAATTTGTGTCCTGGAGTGCTTTGCACCGTGTGGTTCCCAGCTTCTATTGGACTAACAACAAACCAAACAATACCAAACAATATGGCCACCAGAAAATCATAGCAGGACTTTTACAGGATTGCAACCAGAAAATGTTAATATACAGGTTTTCTACCATTAATATCTACTATAAATCCACTATTAAGCAACTTGGTGTAATATATATATATATATATATATATATATATATATATATATATATATATATATATATATATATATATATTTAAACTTTACAAAAATCTTGAAATATAATCTTAATCCAACAAGGTAACAGTCTGTGTAAATTAAACTATTTGGAACTATGTGAAATGTATTAATATCCATGATTCATGCAGAATCATGAAGACTACTGGTAAAATATTGTTTTGCCTCGTTTCTGTACAATTCTTCAACCTGTTTTATAATATCATACAAGCATCTACCATTTAATAAAAATAAACAAGCAAACAACAACAAATGTCAAGGGCATAAAGCTGTCAACAAGTGAAGAGCAGAGCAAGAAAAGACCTGAAAAAAGAACTTGGAGGTTCATCATCTTGCTGTTGATCATCTACAATAAGCCAAGCTATTAGCTAATAGCCCCTTGGTACTCATTCTATTGATGCTAACACAATATTTGGTGCCTGTCAAAATGTGGCATATTTACAATTTTTCATAAAGTCAACTAATGCAATTGGAACAGTCTGTGTCTTTGAGACAGAGTGACAGACAAAGCGTTTAGAGATTCAGCTGAAACTGGTTCTTTGCTAAACTGTCTGATGTGCAGACAGGCCACTTGTTTTTCCCCATAGTTTAGAAAGCAAAACTATTCTGCATTCTTTCTAAAAATATTTACATAATACACAAGACAACTTAAAATTACTTTGTGATTCAGATAAGCAGATCATGGTAGATCATTGCAAACTTTCCCCATGTATAATTTAACATGCAATCTGCACGGTCTACATATAAAAACAAAAATGTATTCTGTTTGGGGGTAATGTAAAAAGAAAAAAAAAAACCATCAGCATCTTTACTTAAGTGCGAACATCCTTAAACTGACTTTTGCTGAAGCACCTTCTAATTTATTTTCAGCATTCAGTCTTCTTGAGTTCACACCTGACATTAAATAAAGTTCAGCTGTCCTTTCTTGACTTAACCACTTTTGGATCCTTTAGCTAAAGTCACAGTTTGCATAGAGGTTACAAAACACCCAGAGGATCGTGATACAATGATCATCAACAATTTGAGAAAATGTTAGACAGCTAAAAATTTCTATGAAATCATTGAAAAGACAAGACAGAAACATTTTAAGGGGGGTTTCAAGAGGTTTACTGCAACACCGAAGAGAACTCTGAACAAAACATGTCCTTCAAGATGACATGTTTTGAGAAAATTTGCAAAAGAGAGAGCACAAATATTGCCAAGTCAAGTTGTGGGACACTGATAGTCTTCCATTTAACAAGACTGAACGCTGAGACAAAAGCAAAAGGATGTTCAACAAAGAAATACAGTGCATGTAAACTGATTCACTCCTTTGGATGTTCTATTCTTTTTATTGCTTTTATAAATCAACCTTGATCCAGATGTTCAGGCGTGATTGAGACTTACCCACACAGATTCTGTGCTCTGATTGCAGCCAAAAGTATCCATTAAACACTAACTTCAAATATAAATGCACTCACTCACTTTATATTAAATGTGTTTCTTTCATTGTTGTGGTTTTGTAGAAATCAGTTTTGTCAATGAAATTAAATGCTTTATTTTTGGTAAAGTATTTTTGTCCAAAAAACCCCAACAAATTCTGTTTATCATGAACAATTTATAAAAGTAATAAAAATGGGAAAACAATCCAGGGGGTGAATATTTTTTTATGGACACTGTAGTTTTATGTTGAGCACTCTTACACAACTGGGTAATTGAATTTCCCATTCCCTCCTTTTTTAGTTTTTGCTAGATTGGACAGAAAAAGACTTTTTGAAATAATTTATCTTCAAATTATTATTATTATTATTTTATAAAAACGGTGAAAAGCAACAAGTTCAGAACAGTTTTATTGATTGGCAGAAATAAAAATGCTTACTCCTTCCTCATAAGGAGTAAATCTCGCCAGATTAGAAAATAAGAAGCAGTTCAATATCGATGAGAAAAATACCAAATGATACTCGTCACCCTTGTATACATTTGTTTGTCTGCAAACAAATGAGCATGAGCGAAGAGCGCAAGAAGGTCAGGACATTTGCTGCAATTTTAGAGCCTTAAATGTCAACTGGCACCCAAGCATACAAGTGAACATAAGAGCGTGGGTAGCAGTGCTACACCAAGTGAAAACTGACATCATTACCAGCACAGCTAGTTAATTTGACAGAAGCAAACAGATTATGTGGAGAGCCATAATAATGCATAATTAATTAAGCGCTGCCTTCATAGACACTAAGTGCGATAATACATCAATCGTTAGCTTATAGTTGAGAATTTTAAATCTGTTGCACAAAGTGGGAACAATGACACCACTGCCTACAAAACTGTATGCGGCACATTCAATATATTCCAGTGTGTATGAATCTATGCGGCCATTAGGAGGATGAGCCAAACACGTTCAACTATGAAAAACACAGGTAGGTTTTATTTCCACACTGTCCCCAGTGTCCTCCTTATGTTTGATTTGGCATAAACGAAATAAAAAAAGACACTTATGTAACGGGTTTTTAAAGCTATTAATTCAAACAGCTCTCTTAAAAAAACAACAAAAATACAGTGTTCCTATAAAAAAATACAGTAATCACCACTAAATAAGCATTCTATATACAATGGTTAAAAAACAAACAAACAAACAAAAAAAAAAAAAACATTGATACATCGATGCTAATTTTTAGCACCAGAACGCTGGGTTCCAGCCAACAAGTACAGTTTGGAAGGCCACGTTAAATTTCTTCAGAAATTTTCACTGTTATCTTCACAACTTCTGATCAGGACCAACATCTTTTTAACAGACGCTATGTTTATGCAGCTTAACGCTGAGGATGATGAAGCCCACTTAAAACTACATTATCACCTGCTGGACACTTAGAACCTGCTTTAGACAAACAAAGGGAACGTTTACATATATATTTTCATATATATATAATCCTTCTTTTAAGAAGATGAGGACATAGGAGTAATAATCCATCCTCGGGTTGCTTCCTGCAATCGCTTAATTTTTTTATGAAGCTGAATAATTACGTTGAGTCAAGCTTCCCAACCTGTAAGGTGGCAGACAAACAGACTACACATTTTGTATAGATGGCATCTCTGTGGCCCTTGAGATAAAAGTCCTCTATGCTGCCATCTTTGAAATTTCAAAAGGACACACTTGTGTAAAGAACATATGGTGAAAAAAAGGTTATTTGGGGTTATAAATGTACTTAACCTGCTCATGATGAAAAGAGAGAGAGGAAAATAAGAGGGCTTTGAAGTGCTTGTGCATAGCCAAAGGCGACATTCAGCTTTTATTTTACAGAAGAGCCAGATTGAGTGGGAGCAGATGAGGGGAAGGAATAAAACCTGACAGACATGTGTACATGTGAGCTAAAGAGCAGAAGAACAGGACTGTGTGGTTTGGGGTATTAATGCAGTCCAGCATATATAAAGTTATTGCGTTCGGGGAGATACTCAAAGTGAGATGCAAAGAGACAGACAAAAAGGGGAATGCTGAACAAAGATGGTGAAAGAGACAGCTTGGAGGGAAAAGAAAACAGTCAAGTACAGGAGCATCGAAACCTGACAGATCCAGACGAGGAGCAGAGAGAGATGTTCATCTAGCCTTTGATGCATTTCCACAATATTTGGACACTATTGCAAGCCCGTCAATGTGACACTTGTGTAAGAAAATATGCAGAATTGAAGTGAACGTATTTCTCTCTGGTTTTGCATAAATGATACTACATACGGATGAGTTGTGTATTGAGGGGGAAATTACTTATATTTGGAAATTCATATTTCACCGCCCGGCTATGTGCACTGAAGCGTGGTCATACTTCACTGATCAGAAGGTCTGTTCAGTCAGGTGAATTCAGTTCATCAACGGCTTCCCTCGTCTCTGGTGTTCCTCAGGTTTCCGTCTTGAACCCTTTACTCTTTTGATAGCATATCACCAGTTAGGTTGTTTTTTTGTTGTTTTTTTTTACATAAAAAAACAACATAACACCCGGTTTTCAATACTGTGCCAACGTTTTCTCACTGATAAACAAAAAGCTTGATTATGCTATTTTGCTTTCACAAGGTAGCAGTGTGATATTAGTTTGGTTTGAAAATTGTATTAGTTTTAAAACCAATTATGTCGGTTGGTTTATCAGCATCTTATTGAACTCTTGCATTTTTATATCCCGTCCAGGATACTTAAGTTGGATAACCAGAATTGAGTATTCCCTAAGACTAGACTGGAGATCAGAGGCTACTGAACCTTTAGGGTTGCCAGGTTTTGGATCGCTCATAGTAAGTCAGCCACAGCACTTTCATTTACATCAAGTTCATTTGAGCTGGACTGACACACTAATGATATCTTACAGTATATTTTATTTAATAATATTTTCTATGCTCATTTGCATCAAACTTTTTTCACAGTGTACATGTTGTCATGCACAACATGTAGATCTGCTGTTATTGACCTGTTCAGCACTTTATCGTAAGGAAGCAGCAACTCAAAAAGATGACACTGCAACACTATAAAGATTGTGCACAGTACTTGTTGTCTGGATAGTAATAGTACAAAACACGCGGTCTTGTAAACAGAAAACATACGGCAGTGTTCACACACTGTGTCCCAGAAAACATAATAAAGAAAAATATCCACGAGTCACACTGAAACCAAACTTGCGCCATTATTTCTCTCTCTTTCTCCCTGCCCATATTTGTCTTCCTGTTTTCCCCCTGACAGCATGCTTGATAACTTTTATGTTGCTGTAACAAGAATGAATGAGCTCCGAGTGAGGAAAGACTGTGTGCACACTAGTGTGCATTTGCACATTTTTCTCTCAGATAATGTTTGTTCCACTGTATATTCCAAGATATGTCTTTTGATTCTGGGTGTGTTTCTCTGTTCGTATACTGTACATGCTGGGTATGTTGTGTGCGACTCTGTGGTGTGACAGATGGCAGGCCCCCTGTGAAGACTCAAAAAGAAGAGAGGAGCAAAGGCCTGATGTATTTCAAGTTAAAAACTGACAGCAGAGAGCGTTCCCTGTATTGACTAAAGCTCCTTTTTGATGCCATTTTGTTTATCCACGACTGAATGAGCAAGTGTTTGCAGCCAATGAAAAAGCCTGAAAACATTAACTGACATGCTTTGTGTTTTTATGCTCCTTTCCTTTGGGTTTGTATGAGAAATCCCGATTTTCATTAAAGTAGCTGTCAGCTGTGGGTTTAGGAATTGCAATGAGAATCTGTTATGATCTCTACGATTGCAGTTTGTTTGAAAAGTCTGTGCAGAGTTTGTCAAGGTCCTCACAGCCTACTCTGTTTTATTCTTGTTCTTTCTCCATGGAGTTTTTGTCTGAATGCTAAATAATGAAAATTTTAGTGGCACATCTCAGTCATTCCCATAGATACAAAACTGAGTCTTAGAGATAGATCATATTTTAAAAGAAAACGACTGGTCGGTTTGTAAGGCCTACACTTCACGCAGTGAAAGGATTAGAAAATATGAACTTTAATGCTTTCTGATTATTAAAGTTAATCATTTTATTATTAAATAAAAGTTTGTGTAGTTCTCAAAATTATATTTTTCCAACTTGATTTATATGTATGGTTATAGACAATAACTGAACTCAGCAATTGCTAACCACTCACTGCAGAGTGGCACAAACGGCTAAGAAATGGGGAGCAGCTAATAAAAAAAACAAAAACAAAAAAAAAAAAAAACACAGAGACTGACACACATGCATGATGATGAAAACGGAGTAATTACTTTTTATAAGGATGGCAAAGACTCATTAAAAACAAAATGGAAATAAAAATCTACATCTGACGTGTGGTGTATTGTAAGGGAATAACAAGTGTCTTTTTTTTTTGGTGCTTCCCCTTCTTAAAAATTAATTTGAATTTGATGCATTCGCAAAAGCAGAGATTGCTTTAATGAGTAGCACATTGTTGAGTGTTTGTTTGCGTCACCCCCTGAAGGAAACTAATTGACTTTAGAGTCTACATCTTTGATTAGAAATACAGTCTCAGTGGAACACTTTTCTGGCAGAATATTCAGAGTAGGTTTTGGGTCTATTGTCTCTGCGCCGTAAAACAATGTTCAAAATTTGTTGCCCAAACCCAAATTATTACAACTTAGCAAAACAGTTAATGGAAGCAATAAAACAGACAATTGCCACTTAGTGAAATAATGTCCCTACAAATAGTTGTGTATCAGTATGAGGACTATTACTCACTGCAGTTTTCTTACTATCTGATCCATTCCTGTAGTCAAAGTAAGAAAAGTACACTTTTCGATGTAAAAGGTGCAAAAGTTTCGGAAAACTAATCCTTTTAATTAGTCAGTTGTTTGCATCTAAATTCTGTGAAAGTTTTACCTGCACTCATTAGCAAATTCATGTTTAAAACATTTAATACATGCACAACTGGGAAAATGTGGTCTCTCTTAAGCCTCTTGTTCTTGTTTTTTTTTTTTTTTCTGGAAAGTGCAGTAACGTGTCTCTGATGAAGTTGATGCTCATAAGCCGTTGTGACTACACCACAAAAATGACATTTCATATGCTGCTTTTTTTTGTATATTAATCCAGAACACAGTGTTGTGGAAAATGAAAAGAAAAACTAAACTGTTAAAACATAAAAAAGAAGAAAAAAACAAAACAAAACTCGGACACAACTTAAGCAACCAGCTTTAAAACTATCAAAATGAATGTCACAGAGAGCTGACAACTCAAAAAAAAATATTTGCAGTTATCTCTGCAGATGTCAATCAGTGAAAGGGCTGGGAAACATACAATACTCCCACAAGTAGGGATTACAATGAAAACCTTTCATTGAAAAGGACGATTGTGCAAAACTCTGGCTTAGTCTCAGATGACTGCAGCTGTTTTCATCTGAGATGTTTTGTTAATCCACCTGATCCAAATGCGTCTCGTTGACACAAAGATGCGTTTATAGAAAGGATTATTTTTCGATGTAAATCTATACATGTGGTGGGGTAGAAATGGACTCTGTTTACGACCAAGTTAAAAAAAACTGTAAGCAAGCAAATATAATGTCCATGGTAAAGTCAGAGAAAAAATAGTTCACATTTTTAGAAACAAACAAAAATAATCAAGAGCACACAGATATTACAAACAGTTATAGCATCTAACTGCAGTCGCAGAGCTGCACGATGTACAGTTATTTTTATCCAGTTTCTTAAAAGCATTTAAATAGTACACCATTTGTTTTTTTTTATGAACTGCTGCCCTTTACTAGTTTAAATAATGTGTGATATTTCAAGAGTTCACCGCAGAGTTGTTCACTTCCAAACTGTAGAAGCCTTAATGAAAATGCATATCATTAACACTTGACTTTGATACTGGCGGCATTATACTTGTGTGCCTCCCTGAAGCAGTAACGCCTTGCATGTACGTTTATATAACTTCAAAAACCAACACTAAATATTTTTATGCAAATGTATGTAACTTTTACATTTTGAAATGAAATGTGTGCAATATATATTCACAATTGTTGAATGAGTGAACCCTTTTCTATTGGTTCCATTTCTTTTTTTAACAAAACGTTCTGTTTACAGTGAACAATCTGTGTAGATTTATTTACTGTGTAGGCAAAATTACTTCTGGAAGGTTGTGTGCATACACAAGACCTGTTATGATAATATGCTGTTTTATACGATAGCGCTGCACAATGTAGAATTACAATTTCCTGAACTTATGGTCTTCCTTTCCCTATTTGTTTTTACCACCACATCTTATTGCCTTTCTGCATTTCATCTCATACTGCAACAGTTGTCTGTTTCCCTCTCTTCCATCTGTCTGTCCCCTCTCTAAATTTCCTCTCCTATAATCCGTCTTCCACTCACTCGACTCTCCTGGCCGACTGCGCAACAGCTACACAGATGCTAAGGTTTAATGCTTTAATTTGGTTGGCTGTCAGGCCTTCAGTCTCTTTGATACGTTAGCGCCTGGTCCCACCGAAGACACTGTGATCAAATTTGTGGAGCTGGCATCTGCTCAGGCAGACACTGGATTTTTTTTTTTTTTTTTTTGTGCTGTGTCACCGTGTTGCCATGTTTGCAAGTGCATGCATTTGTTAAAAGCACAGAAGCTTTTGCAACGAAGACAGGACTGTCTTTTAGCAGGACAAAATGCCTTGTCCAAGTACATACACAGCATGTTCATATTCATTGGAAACCATCATGTTAATAGTGCTGCTTCTACTTTGGCACAAGAAACCTGTTTTTTCAGCTATTTCAGAGAAGCAAGATGACTGGAACTGAATTATGATGCAGGCACACAACATGCTCAGGGCTGCATCTTCACCTGCCATTTGGCTCATTTAGCACCCAACTTTGACTCACCCCCTCTAAGGTGGTGACCCCGCATAAAGGGGTCCTCATGTTGCTTTTTGAAGATGTCGAGAAGAAGTGCGTAAGTTAAAGCTCGACTGCCAGGCTTCAGAAGGGTTCACCAGCCTCTCTAATCCAGGAAAGGTTTGCCAATTTTCAACACTATACTCTGATTGTTATTGGTCTCCCTGCTCTGCTAAGGTCAAAGGACAGTCACTGGTTCATGTGGAGGGGTTGAACTATCTTGGCATCTCATTCCTGAGTAATGGTAAGATTGAGCAGAAGATATGTTGATAAATTAAGGTTTATCCGCAGTAATGCAGGAGTTCCTTCACTCTGTTGCAGTGAACTAAGAGCTGAACCAAAAAGCAATTCTCTCAATCTACTGGTCTGTGTACATTCTGACCCTGATCATGACCAAAAGAGCAAGATCCTGGATACAAGCAGCTGAAAAGAGATTTCTCTGTAGGGTGGCAGAGTGAACAGCAGCTCTGTCACTCAGGGCGGAGATGGATTAGCAAAAGGCAAACACGAATAAATGGAAGAACATGGTGGAACAAAGTAACATTAAATCATCGTTACGTAGAGAGAATGCATGTTGCATTGTAAAGCTGAAGTATACTTCCTTAGCATGCAAAGGTGTGAAAGATCAAATCTTTCCAAATCTTTAGACAGCGATTAATTGAGAACTCCTCAATGAGACAACACGTCCTCATGCTTTCTCAAAAATCATACTATACAAAAGAAATAGTTGAAATTGTACATCAAAATAATTTGTTTTATCTTTCTTATATATTATTTCATTTAATCTAGATATATTATTAAGCTATGAAAAGTGTTTTTTTTTGTTTTTTTTTTTTAACGGTATGCAAACTACTATTAGTTTGGCACAGTAACAGTGCAATCACACATACAGGGGCAGCAATTTCTGAAAACATAGTTGCATCCAAACACACACTTATCCACCATCGACAGACTGAGGCCACTTAATAATTCAGTGTCTTAAACCCTCAGACTGGTCCCTATCCAGAAAGCAATGTTTTAATAAAATGTCTGCTTGCTTCTTTTTAGTGACAGCTCAAATTAAAATATACATACATATAGAAGTTCTTTGCAGAAGTCAAAATGAGCCAATATTATTTTGTGGAAAAGCAATTTATCCACAAAATAAAAACTATTTAAAGCCTTGATACTGTGCATTCTTTAAAAATGTTTCCTGAAATTTCCATTGGTTTCAGTGTGATAAATTGATGCCCGCAGTTGTGAAAGCAGTGCCATTTGATCAGACGGATAAGTGGATGGATAACTACCAGCAGCTGTGCATGACAAAAACTGAATCACTCATTAACCTAATCCAAAACAGATTTTCAGTTGCGATAAAATAAAAATACCTGAAATCTGGTGTGAATTTAAAACACAGATATGATTCATCATAAGTGTGGCAAACCGGAATGGATGTAATTTTAAATCAGCACTTTCCTCTATTGGCAGCAACTCAGTGCATCTCTATTTAATAGAAGGTAATTGGCCATAAGTGCAGGTGTTCTAAATTTAACTCAGGGCAAAATATATCTCCCTTGGAAAAAAAAAAAAAAAAAAGAGCAGACTCAACAGTCAAAAAGAGTAAATACAGTAGGTGTAAAAGAATCAATGTTTGGAAAATGTATCTTGATAAAAACAATTTACCAAGGAGCCACACTTTCCCTCTGGGGTAAACAATCCATTGTGGAATAAATATGTCAGGTAGAAACAGACAGATGAAGAAGGGAAATGGTGAGAGTTAGAACCTTTTTGTTTGCAGAAAGCTGATGTTTCTCTATACCACAAAAAATGCTTTTAACTCTGCATTCATTATTTTATTATTATTATTTTTAAATGATGCTCTTATTATCTTTCTATTTAAAGGGTTTGGTTGTAGGAGTTGGTCAGTGCAAATAGCAGAGTGGTTCAATCCCACAAGTAAGACTTAAACCTTCCTAAAAGCTTTACAAACATCAGTTTGGAGAATATAAAACATTTCAGGGCACTTGAATTCATACATTTAAATGTACAATGTTTATTAAAACAGGTGTGGAAGAATTATGTATTTGATTTTCAGAATCCCTGAAGTGAACCATAACAATTCAGAGCTTGTTACTTCCAACTGCTCTGGATCAAATTTGCCTACTTGAGTGGACGTCCCTAATCAGGTTTCTCAACCGAGTAAGCAGATTACTAAATGTTTGAATTAATTGAAGGGTTTTCTTTTTTTTTTTTCAGTTTCCCTACTTCACAATGACGTTGTCTGTTACACTTTGCTTTACTTACAGTTTTTTTTTTTAGTTTTTTTTTAGAGCTCCTTTTTAAGAATTTAGCATTTGAGTGCTTTAGAACAATATTTTCTCCTTCACAAGGACAGAATGTCCTGCAAGGAACAATGTGAAATTATTGTTTAAAAAAGAAAAAAAAAACATAGCTAAATATGAATTTCCTAAAGATCAGACCCACCATTAACAATTTGTGGTCTTTTGGTACCAGAACAGTATTACTTGTAAATAATTAATGTAGGCTTAAGTGTGAGCAGAATGGATGTTTTTGCCTTGATTAGCTGCCAGGTAATATTAATTTCTAATGTGTTCTCTTATTAATCAGTTAAGACTCTGACCATGTTATGCATGTAAAACCGTAAAACCTTGAAAATAAAGGCCTTGGATTATTTTCCAATTTATCAGAATTGCAATTTTTACTATTTAGAATTATATCCAGCCAATTGTGTTTCTAAAAAAAATACTAAATGTTCACATACTTATTCTCCCGCGCCATTTAAAATTTAACAAGTGATATTAATTTATTTGACAATGCCTTTGCTGCCATCCCCTTTTTGTCAGCACTGATTATGTTTTAAATGCATTACATCATTCAGGTTTACTCATTGTCTATGTTGAGCAAAGGTGGGAGTTTCAGGACTTCAACACATAATTACTTAATTAAAAAATATCTGTCCAAGAAACTATTCAAGTAAAGTATTTCATAAAAAAGGCTACTCAAGTAAATAAATTGATCATCTAGAGTAATATTTTTTTTTTAATTATGTAATTAGATGAAAATAAAATGTTTAGTTCAAATTCTGGTATTTTAAAATAAAATGGCACAACAAGCTGAGCAGGTAGAGAATATTACACGGAAGCTTTTACACCAAGAAGAACTGTAGGCGTGTCATGCATTGTTTTTTCTTCATTCAGCAAAGTTATTCTGAATTATGCATTATACGTGATACTGCATGTTGACACCACTGAGATATACATCATGCTTACCTTCATCATTTTATACCATAATGCCGTGGGAAAGCACCATAGAAATAAAGAATCCAAGAGAGGCTGAAGCTTTGAAAAGGGACGAAGTCCTATTGTATGAAGAAAGCTATTAGTGCTGTTGTAATTAAATTCCCTTCAGTGAGGAACTTCATGATTGCAAAATTGCACAAGTTGAAAAAAAAAAAAAGTCGTTCAACATCCCGCCTAAAATTAGAAAGATTGAATTTCTCAATCTGCTATAACTTCAACGTGTGTGGGATGAATCAAAATGCATGTCAATGTTTCCCTTCCAATTAGTCGTATCCTCAGGGGTGAAATGACACACAAACCGTGGGAAGGACATAACTCAGATGACTCTTGATGTGACCAACTCAGTTCTCAAGGCCACTCTACGATACAAAGCTCTGAGGCATGAAAGAACGTGGAGCTGTATCTGTTCTGGTCATCCAGGCTTTGGTGGTAGAGAGAAGAATTTAAGTCGAGGACAGAATAATTGTGTGGAGGACCATTTAGTTCTGGCTTCACAATAACTAGGAGATAATCCTGCAACAGGACACGCAAAGGCCTGTAAAGTAACTGCTTGAATAACGAGACGAAAAATGCATGAAGCATGGTAAGCTCAGATGGGTCGACTACACTTTGAGACTATTTATGAGTCGACTTTGAAAATGCTTTAGTAGTCTACGAGGTTCTTTGAAACTTTTTAGAGTTCTGCCATGAAAACTGGCTTCCGTCAACCGGAGACCATTATGCTAAAGAGAATTTTTTGATGTTGAAATTTTTTCCAATTACCACAGTGTGACATGGCAAACATTTCCAGACAGTGGCGGCAATATCTATGTGAGCATGCACAGCCCTTTGCTGCACATTCCTCTGAGTGTATTTTTATGTGTCCCAGAGAAAAACACACCAACTTAAGCTCATTGACTTGTTGCTCAAAAGATTTGATAATATTCAAAATAGGTTCAAATTTGTACACCCATAAAAATCAAGAAGGTCCTTACATAAACATTATAAATAAAAAAACTATTGAAAAACATTTGGAAATCCCCTAAATTAATACGATAACACACCCAGGATGAGGGTATGTAAACCTTTTTACCAGCATTGCATGTAGCTTTGCTTTTGTGAAATGGTACAACACACCAAGAAATGTCTTGCAGCATCACTCAGAAATCATACTGCACCTTCAGACAGTGTGGATGTTGATTATAATCCTGTCAACAGTCTCTCCCGCTGCCATATTCTGCTTAAGCTAAAGCAGAGTCAATAAAAGTTGTGGTCGACAAACATGTGAATTAAACATGCTTGAGTGAAAAGTTCTACTTTGCTGTCACAAAAAAAAAGAAGCAACAAGTTGTGAAAAAAAATACCAGATTCTAAACAGGTGTTACATCCTTTGTCTCTGATGTTGAAACTCTCTCAAGGAGAAAAGAAAAGAAAGAATTTCAGGCTGTAAAAAAAATAAAAATAAAAAAATGAAGCACAGGCAGCTGGTGTGTCTGAATAATGGGAAACAGTCTCACATATTTTCTTTCTTTAGAGAAAAGCAAGACCGACAATTACTCAGGTGTATGAGAACATAGAAGCAGTTATGCTCCTCTGTTTCTGACCTTTTCATGTGGGCGTGTAATAGGCTGGTAGGACCCTCCACCCATTCATATTTACGACAATCCTGCCGGAAATCCAAGCCTCCTTGAAGGCCACCACAATTCTTTTAGTTTAGTGTTAAAAATCCAAGCCATGGCTAATACTCACCACTGAACTGGAATAAAAACTCACATTAGTTTCAGAAGACAAGATCAGATCAATAACACATGTTGAAGAATGGCATGAAAACTGGTAGGGAGGGAAGGTGAATAGTAGGTTTAGTTTACAACAGAGAACTGATCGAAACTATCACCCGCGTAAAATCGCAAAAATATGAGAAACACTTTTCAAGAAATAGAAAAGAAGTCTTACTAGGCAAATAAAATATAATTATAATCTTGATCTTTTTTTAACCACAATTAACTAGAAAAAAAACACCACATATTCATTTCTGTTCCATAAATAAACATTCTAGTTTTTGTAAAATTCAACTCTCATGATGCTTCTTCAAGAACTACAAGCTTATCCCTCAAAGGCAACATGTAACACATACCTGGCAAGTGCACAAAGAAAATTAAGCATAATAATTCGATGTCTTGTCATATCATATAAAGTGATGCCCCATCACAATTTTTTACTTCCCAGCAGTAAATGCAGACCCATTTGCAACATTTTGTGCGAGTTTGCATTCTCTGGCTTCTCGATAAATGCCGTCTTTTTCCATCCGTATCATTTGATTTTGTCAGCGATGTTGTTGTTTTTTCCCCACCACTTCTTTACAACCATCAGCTTCTTCCATCCCACTCCATATGTTCTGCCCTATTTGTACCAAGTATTACATGAACTGAATCTAAACAATGTGGAAACTATTCACATGACTGGGTGTGTTATCAGAGAAAACACAAGAGTTTTAATTAAAAACAAAAACGTTGACACACATTGCTGCACAGCGATGAGCTGGAAGATTGGAAGTAACCTTCTGCATGTTTGAATTTAGGAGGGATTTTTATTGTCAGGAGTTTTTTCATGGCTATTATTTTTGAGTGTGTGTGTTTCAGGGGGAGAATGGATGCTATATGTAAACAAGTTTATGGGATATGTTTTACAAATATTAATCCATTTTAAACTAGAGAGAATCAATCTATACTTTCTGGTATGGTGGATTTTTTTTATTATTTGCACTAAATAAGTTACATATGAACTGTTAAAGGTTGAAAGAAAATATGTTACCTTTTTTTACTGAAAAAAAACAACTATTAATTAGATCTGTCATAAGTGTTTTATTTTAAAAATGAAATTCTAACAATGTTGCAAAAAAAAAAAGAAGAAGAAAACTACATATATGAATCATCCACAATTGAACGACTTGACTGGACCGGTGATGGGGAGGTGGGAAACTCAAAGCCTCGTTCTTTTTCTGATCAAAGTCATTACATACCAAGTGCTACCAGGTCATCCAAGCAATTACACTCTTCAGTGTGGGTGTTGTTACTGTCAGTGTCAGAAGGCAGTTTAAGCTCATCAGAGAAAGCATAGATATTTAAGATGTGATTTAAAAGAGGAGATGTTTCTGGTATAATGTCTGGGGTTCACTCAGTGAGGGTGAGAGACACCCAGACTTTCAGTAGATAAAAGGAAGGCACAACCGACTGCCAGGATATTTAGCTTTATCCCATTGAGCTTTCTGCTTCAAACCGTCATGGAAAAGACTGAATTTGAAAATGTTTGCAACCCTTTCTTAAGTCTCAAAGCTAAGGTATAGATTTACATTATTTAAAATAGAAATTGGAAGATTGCTATTTTGGCAATGCTGACAGCTAATATAAGATGCTAAAGCCAGTTTAAAATGAAATTATAATTTAGGATTTGTCCATAAACAGAATTTAAGTCATTTTTGAAGGCCTCGTTTTCTTGCAGAACAACTTGACGTCACCTCCGCTGGTGGTTCGAATAAGTAATTGACTCCTGATGGAAAGAATGATAGTAAAAAAAAAAAAACTAAAAAAAAAACTTCCATTTGTATGTTTTAGTGTTTCATGTATTTAATAATTCATGAAAAGAAATCAGAATGCTTAAATTTAGCATCTCCAATTCACACCTTGTCTCTCTGTGTTATCTAGGAAAGGGATTTTCAGAGGGTAAACGGTGATTTTCCACAGTGCAAATTATGAGGGATTTTCTGTGGTGAAAACACAACATCCTTACAAAGAAGAATCTGACTAGAAACAAGATTATTTTTTTCCACTTCTTGCAGACCTTTCAGATACCTAGGTCTATTTGATTAGTTTTTTTTTTAATGAAAAGTACATGCATATTAATTAAAAGCACATAATTATATGGGCTTTGTAGCATAGATCTTCAGAAGTTGAAGCAATGCTTTAACTGCTTTTGTCAGGGCATTTTCTTTGCTTAATTAAACTCCATTCAACAGAGATTCAAATTAAGAAATGGCAACAGAATAATTTTCTAGTAATTAGTGGTCATTCTGTGGCTGTGGTCTGGTAAACACTTGTAGTGTTCATTTGTATATGAAAATCAAGGCAAATATTCACCCACATCATTTTAGAGCAGAACCAAGGCAGAGTTACAGATTAGTGTGGCTCTATCTGTGGAAGTGAGTTTTTCATGTTCACAGGACAAATGAAAGCAATGTTCACTTTTTTACATTTCTAAAGGGCTTTTTTCCTTTCAAGGTATTTCAACTAATGGTTTTACTATAGGGTGATTTCTTTCATATAAGACTTCTGCTGGTTGCATGGAAATTATGTGACAGGCAACCTGAACAGGCAAAAAAAAAAAAAAAAAAGAAGAAGAAAGTTTTACTTTTCCTGTCTTTAAGGAAAATACCAGATTATTACTGGTAGTGTTAGATGGTAGTGAAAAATAGCTTAAAAGAGATACCAGTGATAACTCTAGCTAAGATTTTAAAAAATACATTTACACATCTTATTTTATCGGGGGGAGGGATATCATTTTCGCCAATATTGGAGCTTCAGTGTTATTAACCAATACACTGGACCTTATGAGAAGGTAAGCTTGGTTCATTAATGGAGCTAACCCATTTGTTTAGGCTGACATTCCCAGCCTTGAATTTGTATGGAAACTGTGTTTCAGCATACTCTTCAAACAAATGGTTTCAATCTGTTGCAAGTAATGTCAAACTTTGACATTTCTTGTGTTTTTATGGCTGAAATAGCCTGAGGAGAATTGAACCCAATAAGCACAAATGCACAGAATGTGTATAAGAGATTGAAAACAAGTTTTTTTGTGTGTGTGTTTGTATTATTTGTGTTTATTTACTTACCTCAACTAAACAACAAAAAACTAATCCAAACTAGAGCAAAATATACAAGTATAAAAAATATTTATTTAGAGAAATTATACATCTAATGTGGTTAAAATGATCCCAAAGATAATAGGAAGGTGAAGAATTTTGAACATCTGCACTTCATCTGCCCAAGTTTCCAAACTCCCTAGATCCCAATCCGATTGAGCATTCACATGATGCTACATCACCGGAAAACGCAGGCACAGGACCCCGAGGATGGGCTGACAGTGCCAAGGCATCGAGACAAAACCTCTAGGGTTTTTGTGTGTGTGCCATGCATACAAGATCATCAGAAATATTGTGCCCAGATCACAGTGTAGTTAAAGCTGTTTTGTAGCATAAGCAACAACTCAGAGAAAATGACTTTATGTTAACTAAGGTATACCAGTATGAAACAGAAATATATGCCCAAACTTTGTTATTGAAGGCAGAGACCCATTAGATTCCTGTTTTGTCTAACTCTTATTTGATGTGGTTACTGAGCACAAAAGGGGAAAAAAATGGCCCTTAGTTTCCTGAGGTTAGAAAGACTTTGCTTTATAATTCCTACCCATGGAAAGTTTGGTGCCAGAGAGTCTAAATACTGTTTTGGGAAAATAAATAAATAAATAAAATAAAAAAATAAAAAACATTTCCTCCCCCATCCAGTTTGAATCCCTGTTTTCTCTTTTGTCACTTATAATGCAAAGTGTCCCATTCCCTCCTTCTGCTCACTGAACTCTGCTGATTCTGCCACTTGTTCCACAGTCTTCCCTCCCTCTTGTCTTTTCCTCTCTTTGACATCCCTTAACTCCCTCCAGGCATACATACACTGCCAACTATTTCGCCTTCTCATTCACTCTAATCTCACAGGGGAGCATTCCTGTCCTGCTACCGTTCACCCTCACAACTTATTTTGCTTCAGGCTTTTCCATCCTTCCAGCTCAGCTAGTATTCTTTAGCCTCTCTTTCCATTCCCGTAACCTTTTTTTTTTTTTTCCTTGTTTCATTACTCTGTCAGAAAATGCCACATTTATCATTTCTACTAGCTCTCATCTGTCTGCTGTCTGGTAGTTCTATTTGCAATCGTTTCCTGGTCTATTCTCCGAATGAGTAATCTGCTTTTAAGAAAGATACCTCCGCTTGTAACGTTGCTAGCTCCTGCAAGTTTTAGAACCACCATAACCGTGAAATCTTTCATTACGTTGGACAATTGTTCATAAAGAAAGACGAGACATCTACAGGAATCTTTCCAGGAAAAGGATGACACTGAATGTATCCTGAGAATTAAGTAAGCGATCAGATTTAAACTAAAATGACATCATATGCGCTCTACCACAAGCAACCGTGCTGTCAATAAAAGACTGGCAGTAATGACATAACACACAAAGTAAAAATAAAAAGCCTTGTGTACTTTGTTATCCAATACGCTTGTGTTGTACTTTTTGTTCAGACCTGGTATGAACATGGATCCTTTACGATCCTGTGTCATGTTTTACTGGTGCTTGGGTCATCCTGGAATTTGTCCCATGATGCATTGCACACAGACTAAAACTAATACAGATACAAAAATGTACCATACCATCCTTTGGAGGTGATCTGAGGAAAATCATCCTCAATGCTTCTTAAATGAGGTCACACCCATGATTATTGCATCGCAGGCTCACTCACGTGGCTGCATTTTACTGCCAGATGTGAATATTAGTCAAAGACATTTATAATGTTCAAAAATACAAATATATATATATATATATATATATATATATATATATATATACACAAATATATATATATATATAAAGGATGAAACATGAACTCTATAGTTCCACGTCAGAGATTATCTAAGGCACAGTTTGAGGGTTATGAAATCTTCTGCACAGAAACATAAATGCAAACCTCAATGTTTTTTTTTTTTTTTTTTTTTAATTGGGAATAATTTATAATTGCACAACCATAAAAACCGCCAAAATATATGGACTATCTGAACCTGAAGTTAATTATTTTGGTATGATTTCCAAAAAAATTACTTTGTGTTAAAATGAAAGTAATTTTAAATCTGGCTGGTAGCTAATGTATCATCTCTTCTAACTGTTGTAAATATTGTCAGTGATCTCAGCATTATTACATCCCTATTAAAAATAAATAGGTTAATATCTTCGCACAAACCACTGGTCATTAGTGCGGCGGACGTTCACATTAGAACCTAAGTAGAATGCCATCTTGTCCCATTTTGTAGATAATCTGGCTGTCTTGAGGCCAATTTATAATACCATCTGCATGCATGATGGTATTATCACCATGCATGCGGGGGACTGGGACTACACAGATGTGAATACACAGATGTGTCAGGCATTCAATTTATGTTGCGAGTACAAGTCAATCTGTGATTCAAAGTTCATGCATTTAGAAAGAAAAGAAATCCCACCATGACAGGAAGTGGCTCAGGGCTTATGCTGACAGATCTGGTTTCCGCATTTCACCCCCGTCATCAAAGTACCCCCATTTTTTATTTCTTACAGTTTATTATTTTAGAGAAATTGTCATATATTTGAATACTTTCTCATCGAGTTGTTCCCACTTGCTTTTACCCCTATCCACTGAATGGAATGGTGATACCAGTTGCTTCATACATTACTAAAATACTTGTGTCATCCTTCTCAGACTTCTTCTTTTCGAAAGTGCAACATTTGTTCTCCTGCTTTGGTAGTGCTCTAATTTTTTTATGTTCATCATAAGAAAGTGAGCAGCATTGCTATTTGTTATTAATATATACCACTTCTTTTCCTTGAGTGATTTCCCATCATTGGTTTTCTCAGACTTGTGTTCTGACATTCTCCAAATATGACACTTAAATCTCAGTCATATCCATTCATCACTCTCTTCATGTACTGCCTCTACAATAACATTCCAAAATATTCTGCCAATATTTTTTGGAGGAAAGAAAGATCTACATTCCCTCAGAATAATTTTTATAAATTGTACACTTTTATATATTGTGTATTTTTTTTCCATGTTCCAAAAATCACTGTTTTTCAGTGTATCTATGTGTATATATTATACAGTTGTATAGATTATATACTATTTATTACATTACATATGCATTTTTCCTCATTTAAAAATCAGAGAAAAACTTTTTCAGTGATGAATAGGGCAGACAGAGGGGTATTTAATGCAATACAAATAGCTAATCACAGTCTAAAATGCCCCTCTTTTTTTTTTTTTTTTTTTTTTTTTACTTTTCAATATTTAATTAAGATTTTCTAATTGTATCAGAAAACGCCAAGGATCTCCTTGGCAAGTACACACTTTCCTCATCACCCTCCCACTTTTGGTGCACTTGAGAATTAAGAGAATTACACATCTTCAGACATTTCAGGCAGACACAGAAAACCTGGAATATGTGAGGCATAACTTTGAAGATTACATGAGGGCTCTCTATGAGGTGAACATGGCTAATTCCTGTCAAGTCACTGCATTAGCAGTACATTTATAATGGTAATAAGTAGTTTTAATGAAATCACCCTCATCATTCAGGCCTTGAGTCACTCGCACTTTAGGAGAACAAACAAGTATTATAGGAACATTAAACAACATTATTAAAAGGTATTTTAAAAGCAAAGCACAATCGAAAAAGTAAAAAGGCTGCAGACTTGCATGTGTCACAACTGAGCTAAATAGGACGCAAGTAGTTTTTTTTCTCTTCTTCTTCTTTTGCTGACCAAATTAAGATGCTCACATTTTCTATGGCTACATGGTATCAGAATGGAACAAAATAATTGTGCACACAGTCTTACGAAAGGCCACTGTTTTACTTAATACCTATTTATAATCCACTGTGGTGAAGATAAGGTCAGTTTTTTTCATCAAGTTAGAAAAATTGACCTTCAAAGGAATAACAAAAATGTTACTAAGAGCTTAGGTGTCTTGTTGCTACAGAATTAAGTCGGAAATCTTAGCTGTCCACTTTCTGTTCTCAATTTAGTCTCGAAATTACAAGAAATTTTGAGAACATAGTAGAGGGGAGAAGTTTCCTTTGCAACACAAAAAGCTATCATCTTCCATTAATCCTTGAAAATATTCTCAAAAGAGGGGAGTGGGACAGCGACCAATCTATTGCCCATCCGCAACCCACATTTTGATTCATTTTTTTTTTTCCTGGAAGCTATAAACATGTTACCCCACTTAGGATTGAAGCAGCTCATCATGATGCTCTCCATTTATTTTTCCTGTATTATCTTCTGGAGAAAGTGCTTCCTGTTTTCTTTACATGTGGCTTTAAAAGTCTTAGAAAAAGAAAAACTCGGTAAACATTTTTTTTAACAATTTAGAACTGAAGCTTTCATGAAGTAGCAGCTGATTTGTTGGGAGAGTTTCAGGTCGATGGTTATTTTTCATTTTACTGTATGCACACTGGCACACTAACTGGTACAGGTACCAGTTCGTGTACCAGTTTAGTGGGAGAAATCTCCAATTTTGGATATGATTAAAACACCATAATTCAATAATTACACTTACTAAATTGCATCTGGCTGCTTTTATGCATTTCTTTTTATAATTTACCAGCTGGGTGGGGAACTATGAGTGGAAATTAGCACCAGAGCTACATCCTGGTACAGTGCATCTTTCCTTTTGCCATTATTGCATGTTGTACATCGTGCCTGTTTTGAATAAATAAAATTGTAAAATTTTCAATTGGAGGAGATGTTGTGAATGACACTGATTTTCTGTCCTGTCTCAGAATAATAGCCTATTAGCAATAGCAGCAGATGGAGTGAACAAAGACATTCAGTTCATGTTGGCGTGTTGATTGTTTACAGTGAAGACAATTTCCAGTAAGCTTCACAGCATTGAACTGGCACATTACACACATCACAGCCAAAAGTTAGTGATTGGGTGACATTCAAAACCTCAACAGAGTCCACGCCTCCAGCAAGCAATCGTTTCTCGACAGCTGAGGGTCCAGCCCCTCTGTACGAATCGAAACAAGGGGCTGGGTTTTACCAAGCTAGCAGTTCTGCTGTTACACACTCAGGAAAGTCTCTGTGTGGACCTGATAGTGACAATCTACGACTCTCACTTCACTCTAAACTTTGATCATATGCTAGAGTAGTTCACAAGTCATTTCTTTCAATTCCAAGTCAGGTCTCAATCTTTCACCCCAATTCAGAGTCAAGCCTCAAGAGTTAACTGGATTTTACATTTCAAACAGAGAAGAGCCGAAGATTTAACCTAAAGCTTAGCCTATTCTGTCACTTCTTTCCTTCCTTGTTGGATAAATGGTTAGATGGTCAAAATAAATGCTCAGGTGTTGCCTTTGGTTTACCTGAGTGACTATTTTATAAGCTGAGAAAACACACATGACAAAGAGCCATGTATCCACACATTCATTCCTACGTGAATTTCTAAATCTACACTGATTTTAAACTTGGAGATTTTGGACAGAGAGCAAAAACAAGCAGCTGGAGAAAAGCCACACGTACACAGGTAATAGAAGTATCAAGAGAATTTAAGGTTATGGTTTGTGAGAGGCCCGAGGTACATACATTCAACTCAGTTTGCACAATGCTTGCTGGTCAGAAATTGTACCCCGGATGCTTATCCATCCCTCCAACTACCCATCCATCCATCACCGATTTTAACCTAAGCAAACTGAACTAGATCTTATTAGAACGAACTGGCCCCACACATCGTGCGTGACAAAATGGTTTCCCCCTTCCTTTGAGAAAACCTATTTATGTTTGTGCCCTCAGCAGTTTCAGAACCATTTAGAATGGCTGGTAGTTTCATTAACGTAAGGTCACCGACATCCGCTAGTTGTCCTAATTTTCTGCTGTGTAATGTGTTCATTCTTGCCAGCTTTTATTTCCACTTCAGTTATAGTCAACCTGTTTGCTTTTGCTTCTTCCTGCCTTGCAGCATCCTTCATTATTTTTAAACAAACTTATTTCGGTGTTCACTCTCTGCTTCCTGGCCCATGGCAGAATTTATTTGGATCCTCAATTCCTCAACACCGCATGACAAATGCACACACTGGCACAGGGATGCAGGCTTTCACAAGAGTATTGACAAACTTGCACACATACAAATCACAGTGCTCTGCGTTCACACTGCTGTTCAGTGATGTAGTCACACCACATAAGTGGTGATATATCTTCTAATAAAAGAGAAACCTTGTGAGATACAACAGTGCCATCACTGCATCCAGGAGAGTTTTATGGTCATTTAAACAAGTCAATTTCATGCTAATGTGACCGCTGCTTACAATGCTAGCAAGGCATCAACACCACCGTGGTATGGGACGGGGCTTGGAAAACAAAATGGAAGTGGGTGATAAAGTAAAACTGAAGGGGAGACAAGCATCTATCATTTTACCTTCAGTGTTTAAAACCCATTTCTTTGGTATGACAGGTTTGCAGTACTTGTTGTTGAACACTGTAAAAAAAGTTAAAGCGAATCCCTCCCCAAATATATATATATTTTTTTCTCCAGTTTTGTCCGAAATGCAACTCTCAATGTACCGCTCATGCTCATTATTCTTCCTGGATATATTCCACTGGACTCTGTGATCTCTGCTAAACACTTTCTCCCAGAACCACCTGCTGTTCCCTGTTTCAGCTGTCCTGAGTTTTATGTTTGATGACCTGAGTTTGCAGTTTTTGGCATTCAACAAAGGTTCTTCTTTTGCGTTACCGGTCAGGTCATGTAAGACAATTCAGCTATGGACTATGGTGGTTTCCAGTAATAAATTATAGTTCACAGCTTGTGAGAATAGTATTATAAATATAACCACCACAATCCCTCTTCTCTTTAGTTCTTTATAGAGATTATACAGCATAAAGTGAATGTCAGATGAGTCGTTCCTTTGTGCATTAGACACACAATTCACCCATAAAATGAACACATTACTCCATTTCAAAATAGGATCCAATCTTCTCATACAGAAAAGGGGTACAAAGAGCTTAAGAGTGGAGTAGAGGGTCTGTCTGACAGACCTGATATCAAATTCCAAACCTTAACATTGTGCCCTACATAAAGGAGAAATCATTGATGAGCACAGAAATCCTTAATGAGGACACTGCATAACTAAATATTAATTTGGTTTTTCTTATTCAGTTTCTGTACAACACGTTCTCAATGGTGCCTCATTCACAGATGTGCAGCGTCTGTGTCCCATCCCACCTTTTCAGGCTATTTATCTCCCTTTCAGCCAGACATTCTTTTTTTTTCCTTCTATATGAATCTTGTGCCATGTTTTTCTCACTTTATCTTCTTAACTCAGATTACCATGGTAACAAGTTATATAAGCACAGGATATGGACCCTCTCCACAAGGGTGCTCACCAAGGTGTTTAATGTAAACATTTTCATCAAATCCAAGGATCTTTATTGCATTTACATTTTTATCAACCCTGAGGGAATTGAATTGCTTTACACAAGAAATTCAGAAATGTTCTTTTGGACATTTTTACTGTACCAATTTGCATCTTATTCAGGCTCAAAAACTGAATACAGTTATCTGTGGATGATAGGCAGACTGTATCTCAGGGAGAATTTAAAGTTCAACACAGGGCCAACACAGAAACACACCAAGATGCCTACTGAGATTTACTAAAACAAGCTATTTCGAATATTATTAATATTTATGATTTAGCACTGCTAAAGGAAGTCCAAACACCAGGGCACGAGAGAACGCAAACTCTCCAGAATAAATCCAAAGCTACGATTCAAACTGGAAATCTTTTTTTCCCCAAGGAGACAATTGGCATTTACTGATATTGTACATGAAAAATATTTAAAATGTATCTTTGTTCAATACATTTATGATTTTTTTTTTTTTTACAAGTGAATTGGATAAAATACTCCTCACAGCTGTCTCCAGCATAAGATAGCTCATCTTTTCCACAAGTTGAAAAAAATGTATTCATACATTATTGGCATGTGATGTATAAGATACTGAGAGCGGATTTGCACACATCTGCCACAGGTTCCCAAGTTTCAGGAGAATTGGGGTAAATTCACACCAGCCCACTTTAGCCCATGTTAATACTCTTTTTCATTTGCCTAGAAAATTTGGTTTGTTTAGGGAGGTGTGAATGTGTACTCAAACTCTAATGCCGACCAAAGAAGTGAACTCTGGTCCTCCTAAAAGCCTAGGTCTCGGTTCAGCTGAAGTGAACTGTGGTGCAGTTCGAATGTATATGTGAATGCCAGGTGGTCCTGAGACCGCTCCAAAAGCAGGAAATGCACAACACCAGAGGGCGCTTGTGTGAAAAACAACATTCTCCATCGTTTGTTGCTTCATCCTAGACTCCTGCTGAGCCCATTGTTGAACAGTGTTTGTTTTACACATTTGCCCAAAGGCAAACGAAACATCCAACAACTGCTAAAATCTGAGGCCACCCCATTTTTGCTTTCATTTTTTTTTTTTTTTTGAATGAAGTTGTGTTTTGTGTCTTGTGTCATTTCCTTCAGTGGTTCTTAGTGCAGCACCTCCACAGGCAATAGGATAAACAAGTTGCTAATGGGGTTTCATTTGTTTAACACAGTGTGAAAGCATAACCTGTCAACTTAAAATGTAACAAATGTTACAATTTTGAATGTAATGATGATCATGACATGTAAACAAAAATAGAGTCGCGTCAGATTTTAGCATTGTATAATTTCTTTTTTTATCTTTGGCAAAAGACCACCAGCAATTCCTCCCGGTAGCGCAAGACATGCACATTTGCTTTGGTTGTATTTAACCAGAATGCTTTGCGCTACAATTCACTTCCTGCTTTTGGAACGGTAGTCAGTTTGCTTGTCACATCCATGTGCATTCAAACCACACATAATAACCCCAGTTATTAGGCAGACCAGAGTTTGCTTTTTGATTTCAATGTGGTTCCATGTCATAAATGTCAGGGGTTATTTCTGTGTTTTTTTATAGAGGTAAGAATAACATTGATGCCGTGTAAAAGATCGACAGCTTGAGTATTTAAAGCTAAAAAACTGAAGAGGCAGTCAACAGACGGGGGTGAGGATGAACGCAGTGTGATAGGCTTAGACATTGATAACAATTGTTGAAAGGATGTAGATGACCTGCATGGAACAAGTACTCCTAGTTTTCCTGCCAATTACTCTGATTCCAACTGAACACACCTGGAAGGTGGCAGCCAACATCCTTTCATCGACATCATTATGTTGACTTTGCACCATAGTGTGCTGTGAAACCCCTGTCCTCTATTGTAATTTCAGAGAAGAAATGATAGAAAAGACTATAACCGTCCACCAGTCACTACAACAGCTTACTACTAAATAATGAATATAGGCTAGCGGACAGACATTTCTGCCTACAGCACACATTTAGAATCAATTAAATGGTGCAGTAGTTGTTGTTGCTTGTTAGGTTAATAACTGACCTAACAGAACTAACAGCATTCGGGAGACCCCCAAAAAATTAGAAAACAACACCAGTATTTGTTGTAAAAATTACCATGCAAAGTTAAACTATGCATGGGACTTGAAATATACTGCATTTGGGTTGAAGCAGCCGATACCACAGAAAGGATTGCACAGGAAAAGGTAATGAATTCCACAAAGTATCAACACACTCTGAATGCAAATGTTATGCAGTCAGTCCAAAAACTGAAATGAAACTGGCTTCTGCAGGAGAATAGTGGCAGGAATATTTCAAAATGCAATTGTCGCACAATTTGAACCTCGGTGAAAAACTGTATGCACAAAAACTCAAAAGTAACCAGACTCAAAGTAAACAAGAAAACGGGTACACACAATTTCAAACGTGACAGGAACTGCAGCTTTAAGAGGCTCTGCATTAAAACTATTGGCATTATGATAACTAAGGTGGACTTTAGCCTAATGCTAAAATCTTTAGTCATGGGAGAAAAAAAAAAAAAACTCTGTGAATCATAAAAAAATGAAAGACAAAAAGACAAGGCAACCTGTGCCGTTCATTAGACAGGGTCTTTATAGAACAACTGTTCTGGAGGAAAAATAACTTTCAACCAATCATACACAGCTATGCTATTCTTAAAGCTATGCACATACAGTAGATCACAATGAGAATGACTGTATCCATTTTTCTCTGAATATTTTTCCAGTCATCAATTCAGGAAGGCAAAATCATGTTCGCTGTAGATGGCCTCCTGGATGCCGTTACATCGGCATGCACCTGCCCATTTCTGTAAGCCTGCAGTGCACAGCGTGAGTGGCACTTGCCAAATAAGAAGAGCAGCAGGATACAGTTTGCAGGTTAGAGCAGGTACAGTGGAATACAGCTACAGGAGGAATATTTACAGCAAAATGTTACTTAAACATCAGCATAGTGTAGATGGCATTTGCGAGGTCAAATTGTGCGGTAAGGGTTGTGTCTGAAGCCTTTAGTTAATCTAATCACTTCTTCTGCTTCAGCTTGTTGAATAGAGAGATGCTTTGTATAAGTAACTGTTGCTTACAAGAACAACTCAGTGAGTCAAATGGTTGCACATCCCCTCTATGATCCCTGTCTCATTGATTGTGCAAGAATTGTTCATAGATAATTAATGCATTTGTCCCAGTTAGAGGCTTCTGAATTTTGCAGGATGTACTGTAGTTACTAAGCTAGCAGAGGTGATGGAATAGAAATCTTTAATTAGAAACAATGTGTTAACTTAATTTCCTTGCGTCTTAACCTTTAAAGGGGAGGAAAAAACATGGCAAGGGAAAGAAGAAGTGTTTCCTGTAAAGATTTAGGAAGAATAAATTGAGAATGTAATGTTTTTAATAGTATATTAAGACAAATGAATCAAGAAAGCTAGAAGAGGATGAATCAACAAATACCAAAAAATTATAAACATCTTTTTTCCATCCATTGGTACATTGTTTTTATTTTATCATATAACAATGTTAGCCCAAGGATATCGCTGACGGTCAAACAAAATATTGCTTAAGGGCAATTTCCAAATCCTTTTGTGTTCCACTTCTTTGTAACTTTCTGATAAGCTCTAATATTTTTTTATGTTTATTATCAGAGAACATTGATATGCCATTTTTGTATCTTAGTTATTATTCAAGTTCATGAAAAATAATTAGGATACCAGGTAATGGGCAAACTGTTCTCAAATGTCTTTAAATTGCAAAATAAATAAACACTAGCTAAACAATGCATATTTTAGACGGTTTAAAAGTAGTATGAAATATATGTTCGACATTTCTGTCACATGCAACATTTGTGTTGCATGTTTTATGATTCTAACCACAAGTCATAGAAAAAAGATGGAAATTGTAAGAGGGATAAAACTGAAAAGAAATTAGGGAAAATCAAATATGCTTATGTCACTGAAAACTTGCAACATATCAAAGAAAATTAATGAATTCCACACAGGATAATTAAGTCCAAATCACATATTAAGATAGTTTTAAAACAAGTGATTTATACAGTAGCTTAATCATTCAATTGGAAATCAACTGAATCAAGACATAAACGCCTCTGGTCATATAAGTTCAGCTTCAATGCTTTCCTCATATTCCCAACATGTTTTTTGTGAAATTTACAGGAACTCATCGAGAACAGAAAATGGAAAAGTGAAGAGAGCTTCACTTCACTGTGAACTAAGATCTGAAATTTACTCTATGGGTGAATGTCCTTTAAACAGCCTTGGGTTTCTCAGACCACATGCTCAAACTGTTATTTTTTTTAAATTTAAGTGGTAGGGAGAGGCCACTTTGCAAGTCATCTTCAGATTTGAGGACTGGAAATTGCTTCCTCTAAGTAGGGGGATTTAGACTTTATGCCACTAGTGTCTCATAGAAAATTGAGACCTTCGAGGTAAACTTAGTTTGACGCTAAACTGATTGAACATAGAAAAAAAAAGTGTTATATTGTAAAGTTTTAGGCCATATGACATAAACATAACTTGATTATTTCAAATTTACATAGTTAAGTTTACACAACTTTCAAATCCGATCACATTCTCATGAAGTCATATTGATACTTACACATCATTTACAGTACTAACTGGGCAGGAGCCATGCGATGAAATAAAGAAACTGAAATGTTATACTTTGAGAAACTAAAAAAAAAAATAAAAAAACACATAAAACAACGCAATGCATCCCATGATCCCTCCGTGAAATGTAATTTGATGTTGCTGCAGCAGCTACCGGTGCACATCTCTCCAATATTAATACCAACAGAGCTACAGAAGAGTAATGATGTGGTCCACACAGTTTCCCAGGAGAGGCAATGACTCTGTGTCTAACGGTTACAGTTGGATAAAGATTAAGACAAAAATATTGCTACCATCTATGCAATGACAGGAGGAGTAAAAGGCACAAATCATCTGTCAAGGGATAAAACATCCTGGATAAAAGTGGCATTTTAAAAACTATAACTTTACATTGATGTCACATTTGTGAACAATGCAGCATTATATTTTACATT